>NW_007258156.1:846645-848353 GCF_000164805.1 Carlito syrichta | reverse complement strand
CAGGCCTGGTGCTCCCTGGGGAAAGTGAACACCCAGAAAGGTGTCCCAAGGAAGGTTCTAGGCATGACTGCTGCCAAAGAAGCCCCTCATGCCCCAAGAGCTGGTTGCCAGCCCAGTATTGTTCCTAATATTTTTAAACATTGAGGAAACTCAGTACAAGTACTGTTATGGTCCAAGTAAATGCTTGGTTGCTATCTCTTAATGCAAATAAATCAAGAGGCAGGGAATTGGTAGAGAGGTTTATTTCTCAGTTCAGAATTCAGTGAGCAGAGCCTGGCTCCTGGCATCTCTGGAATGGGGCTGCTCACCTCTTTGGTTCCACAGTACATTTTTATGAATTTAGGGTTGCTCATACCAATACATTGACTATGTGACTGACAGAGCATTGTATAGAATTCAAGTTACAGCCACATTTCTCACTAGGAACTCTTATGGTTCACATTTCCTGGTATCTGTTAACAAATGGTAGCTCATCTCTCTCAGTGAAACCAAACTGAGGACTTTATCAAGCTTGCCATAGGGTAAGAGAGTTAACAAAGCATATTACAAAGTAAATAATTACTTACTACAACATATTGTTAATTAGTATTTATAACACCCAAAACATTATAGAAATTACAAGGCTGATGGCGATTTGGGTGCTATATTTCAAATCTGTGACCACTAATAAAAAGGAGGGAAGAGGGTTTCATTTCCCTCAGTTGAGTAAGCAAAGTCTGCAGGGGTTTAAGGGTTCCTTGAAGTGACTTGATGGGAATGCATAGGAGATAAGGAAATACACTTTCCTTTGCTAATTCCCAGGAAGGTAGGTACACACAGGCCTGCTGGAACACTTTGAGAGTTGTGGCGAGGGACTTCCGGCAAGATAGCAATGGGACAGCATGGTCCATGAGACCCTCCACGAAAAAGACACTCATAAAGACCCTAGCTCTCTCCCACGGGCTGCAGCTCTCATATTCAGCAGCCTGCTCTTCATAGGGAGCTCAGTCGCCACCGCCGCCACTGCTCAGACATCACGGCGGTCTGGGCCGCTGCTGCAGCAGTCTGGACCGCTGCCACCACTGCAGTCATTGCCCATCCATGCCTGAGGCAACCCACGACTTCAGACCATGAAGCCCCTGCAAGCAGTATCTTCTGAGATCGCCGCTGGCGTGGCTGCTGCTGCCACTGCCACTGCCACACCATGCCCCTCGCCCAGAGCCAGGCCTGTGGAGTTCACCCCGTGTATGGTGGGATCCGTTGCTGGATCCCTATCCTCTGAACTGCAGGCATCAGCAGCTGCAGATAAAGGTCTACTAGAGTGGTGAGATATCACCACCTGCTGGGCATCCAAGGTAACAATATCAAAATGGGAATGACAGACCCCTTGATAAATAGACAAGGCCAGATCTCAGTAATAGACTAGGCAGGGAGCCCATATCTGAACTGTTCTTCAAAGCAGGGCAGGGTAAACTAACCCTAACTGTGAACAATTCTACCAGCCTACAAAGACAGCTAGAAATCAGAGCTGAAAGGACATTGAACTTAAAGGAAAAGTCTCAGAGTGTGCTTGGTTGGTTCTGTTAGTTTACTGACTTTAATCTATCCTTTTTCCCCTTTTTTCTTATTTCTCTGTAAATGCCATCTTTGTATAGAGGATAGCACACCAATAAAGAGGTTGGTTAGCTTGTACGTTAGCATCATTGTATGTTTTAGCTTTTTATATGGT
>NW_007258156.1:844652-846039 GCF_000164805.1 Carlito syrichta | reverse complement strand
CAAACAGAAGTAAAAGCAACCCCTCCACCCCTGAACAACAGAATTAAAGAAGACAGGGAAGTGAAGGGAAGGGAAAAAGTAAGGAGGAAAAATCTGCACAAATGAAGAAAAACCAAAATAAGAATATAGGGCTCACACAGACCCCTGGGAGGTCAGACACTGAGAATCAGACTTCGGAACACAAACAATGAAGAGCCCCCAGAATGACTGGTCATATGCAATAAACCCAGACATCAAGACCTTAATAGAGAGAATTTAAAAAATGAGGAGAGACAAGAGGAAAATAGGAAAGAGCTGATGACAGAAATAACAGCAGTAAAGAATACTGTGATGGAAATAAATAACAAACTAATAAGCATGGAAAGCAGAATTAGCCAAGCAGAAGAAAGAATCTCAGAACTTGAAGACCAAAATACAGAACTAACCCACTGTCAAAAACAGAAAAGAAGCTTTAAAAGACAGAACAAAACTTTCAAGAGATGAATGATTCCTTCAGGAGACCCAATCTAAGGGTAATTGGCCATCCTGAGGCAGAGAGAGAGTCACAGGCCACACTGGAACAAACATTTCATGAAATCATTCAAAAAAACTTCCCTCATCTCATCAGTGATGCAAAAATCCAAATACAAGACATTCAGAGAACCCCTGCAAGACAACAAATGAGAAGACCAACTCCCAGACACATAATAATTCACCAAAACAAAGTAGCTATAAAAGAAAAAATCCTAAAGGCAGCAAGAGAAAAAGGTCAGACTACCTAACAGGGAAGACCAATTAGAATAGCAGCAGATTTATTTACAGAAACCCTCCAGGCTAGGAAAGTTTGGAGGCCTAGCTTCAAAGTTCTAAAAGATAAACAATTTCAACCAAGAATAACCTCCCCAGTCAACCTAAGCTTCATCAGTGAGGGAGAATTGAAATCATTCCAAGATATCCAATCCCTAAGAACCTATGCTGCCACAAGACCACCTCTACAAGAAACACTTAAGAAAGTACTGAACACAGAAGAAAAGGAAAAAAGAACAACAATGTTCTTCACAAGAGTATAGGTAAAAGATTAAAAACACACATGAACTAACTCCAAAACCAAAAGAAAGACAACAAACAAACAGGAACAACAACTCTGTAAGAACCTTATTACAGGGATCAACTCTTGCATTTCAATAATTAGCCTAAATGTGAATGGACTAAGTGCACCACTGAAAAGACATAGAATGGCAAAATGGATAAAATATCACCAGGCAACAATGTATTGCCTTCAAGAGACTCACCTCAGCTGAGCTCGGTGGCTCAGTCTATAATCCCATGCCTTTGGGAGGCTGAGGTGAGTGGATTGCCTGAGCCTGTGGGTTTGAGACCTGCCTGGGCAACTTGGCGAGACCTCATC
>NW_007258156.1:840027-844507 GCF_000164805.1 Carlito syrichta | reverse complement strand
GAAAGGACACTCACAGACTCAAAGTAAGAGGATGGGAAACAAACTTTCAGGTGAACAGAACACAAAAGAAAGGAGGAGTCACGATCTTAATTTCAGAAAAAATACCCTTTACGCTTTCAAAAATTTAAAAAGATACAGAAGGCCACTACATAATGATAAAATGTTGAATCCATCAACAAGAAATATCCATCTTAAACATATATGCACCCAAAATAGGAGCACCAAATTTCATAAAACAGCTTCTACGTAAACTCAAAAAAGATACCAACTCTAACACTATCATAGCTGGGGACTTGAATACCCCACTCACAACCCTAGACAGATAATCAGGACAAAAAATCAGCATCGAGATCCAGAACCTCAATGTGACTCTTGACCAAATGGACTTAATTGATACCTACAGAACACTCCATCCAATGACCACAGAATATACATTCTACTCATCACCACATGGAACATACTCTAAGATCAACCACATACTTGGCCATAAATCAAGCATAAGCAAATTTAAAAAGATCAAAATTTTACCATGCACCTTCTCAGACCACAGTGGAATAAAAATAAATATCATCACCAACAAGATCCCCCCAAAACCCACAAAGACATGGACACTAAACAGCATGATGCTAAACAACTCCTGGGTCAATGATGAAATCAAAACAGAGATTAAAAGATATCTGGAAACAAATGAAAATGAAGAAACATCTTACCAAAATCTCTGGGATGCCATGAAAGCTGTAGTAAGAAGGGGAATACATATCTCTACAAATGCACATGAAGAAAATGGAAGGATCACAAATTAGCAAACTAACAGGTCACCTAAGGAAGCTGGAAAAGCAAGACCACCAAAACCCTAACTTCAGCAGAAGAATCCAGATCACCAAAATAAAAGCCCAAATCCAGGACATAGAAGACAAAAAGATAATACAAAAAAAAATCAGTCAAACAAAAAGCTGGTTCTTCAAAAGAATAAACAAGATTGATGGTCCCCTAGCTAGACTGACCAAGAAAAAGAGAGAAAAAGTCCAAATAAACACAATCAGAAACACAAAAGATAAAGTCATATCTGACCCTGAAGAAATACAAAAGATCATTAGAGACTACTATGTATGGAAACAAACTTGAAAACCTTAAGGAAATGGAGGACTTTCTGACATCACAAAACCTGCCTAAGTTGAAACAAGGAGAAATTGAGACCCTAAATAGACCAACAGCAATCAAGGAAATTGACTACATAATAACAAAACTACCTACAAAAATAAAACAACACTGGTCCAGATGGCTTTCCAGCAGAATTTTACAAGACATTTAAGGAGAAGCTGATACCAATCCTACTGAAAGTATTCCAGGCTATTGAGGAAGATGGAACTTTTCCCAAATAATTTTATGAAGGTAACATCACATTGGTACCCAAGCCAGGTAAAGACCCAACAAAGAAAGAGAAATACAGGCCAATATCTTTGATGAACATAGATGCTAAAATTCTCAACAAGATCCTAGCAAACCGTATTCAACAACACATTTCAAAAATCATCTGTCATGATCAAGTAGGCTTCATCCCTGGGACACAAGGCTGGTTCAACATTCATAAAACCATAAATGTAATTAAATACATCAACAGATGTCAAAAAAACCCCCACATGATTATACCATTAGATGCAGCAAAAGCTTTTGATAAAATCCAGCACCGCTTCTTGATAAAAGCCCTCGAACATCTAGGCATACAGGGAACATACCTCAAAATAGTAAAAGCCATCTACGAGAAACCCACAGCCAGCATACTCCTAAATGGACAAAAATTGGAACCATTTCCCCTGAAAACTGGAACAAGACAAGGATGCCCACTCTCACTCCTCCTGTTCAATATAGTATTGGAAATACTGGCCATCAGAGAAGAGAAAGTAATCAGTGGTATCCAAATAGGAATAGAGGAAGTCAAGTTATCTCTCTTTGCAGATGACATGACTGTGTACCTTGAAAATCTAAGAGAATCTGTCAAAAACCTCCTTACACTGATAAAGGACTTTGTCAAAATCTCAGGGTATAAAATAAATGTGCAAAAGACAATCGCATTTCTTTACACCAATAATAAACAAACAGAAACCCAAATAAAAAGCACAATTCCATTCACAATAACCACAAAAAAATGAAATACCTTGGCATCTTTCTAACCAGAAATGTGAATGACCTTTACAATGAAAACTACAAAACATTGCTCAAAGAAATAAAAGATGACACAAACAAGTGGAAAAATATCCCGTGCTCACAGATCAGAAGAATCAACATTGTGAAGATGTCCATCATACCTAAGGCAATCTACAGATTTAATGCAATACCCATCAAATTACCAGCAACATTCTTCTCAGACCTAGAAAAAAACAATACAGGAATTCATATGGAAACAAAATGACCAAGAATAGCCAGAACAATCCTCAGCAAAAAAAGCAAAGCAGGTGGTATCACCTTACCAGACTTCAAACTTTACTATAAAGCTACAATAATCAAAACAGTTTGGTATTGGTACAGGAACAGGCCTATAGATCAATGGAATAGAATTGAGATTCCAGAAGTAAAACCTCAATTTCTCGACCAACTCATCTTTGACAAAGCCTCCACCACCTACCACTGGGGAGAGAACCTATTCAGTAAATGGTGCTGGGAAAACTGACTGACCACATGCAGAAGACTCAAACAATACCCCTATCTATCCCCATATGCAAAAATTAACTCTAAATGGATCAGAGACCTAAATGTAAAACCTCAAACCATAAGAACATTAGAAAATGCAGGACATACCCTTATGGAAATTGGAATTGGCATCCAATTCCTGAGCAATACTAGAAATGCACAGGCCATAAGAGATAAGAAAGACAAGTGGGATCTCATTAAACTGACAAACTTCTGCAAAGCCAAAGAAACCATCAAGAGAGCAGGGAGACAGCCCACAGACTGAGAAAATGTATTTGCCAACTCCAGGAATGATAAAGGCCTAACATCTTGTATCTACAAGGAACTCAAACATGTTGAAAAGAAAAAAGCAAACAACCCCATTATAAAGTGGGCAAAAGATATGAATAGACACTTCTCAAAGGAAGACATCTGAGCGGCCAACAGACACATGAAGAAATGTTCAACCTCACTAATCATCAAGGAGATGCAAATTAAAACTACACTGAGATACCACCTAACTCCAGTCAGAATGGCAATTATCAATAACTCAAAAAATAACAGATGCTGGAGAGGATGTGGTGAAAAGGGAACACTACTACACTGTTGGTGGGAGTGTAAACTAGTGCAAGCTCTGTGGAAAGCAGTGTGGCGATTCCTAAAAGCTCTAAATATCAACCTCCCATATGACCCCGCAATCCCCCTACTGGGAATATACCCTGAAGAACTCAAATCACTCTATCAAAAAGATACCTGCAGATGAATGTTTATCGTAGCATTGTTCATAGTAGCAAGAAACTAAAACCAACCATGCTGTCCATCAAAAGATGACTGGATTAAAAAAATGTGGTACATATACACGATGGAATACTATGCACCCATAAAAAAGAATAAAATCCTGAATTTCGCAGCAACCTGGGTGGAACTAGAGTCTATGACACTGAGTGATCTCTCACAGAAACAAAGATCTGAGTATCACATGTTCTCACTCATATAGTGGACCTTGAACATCTATCATAACACTATAAAAAAAGGATTGACAGTGGGGAAACTATGGGGGAGTAGGGATGGGAAGGGAGGTGGGATTAATGGTAGTCAATATCAACAAGGGTGCCTGAATGATGCACATTTGTATACCTAACCCTTAACTATACCCCACAGTTTTATAATAAGAAAAATGTTTAAAAAAAACAGTTATGGCAATATGGGCAGACAATAGTGGGTTTCCAAATTTGTACCATAGAGGCAGAGGTAGGTAAACTAGGAGCCACTTCTGTTAAGAAACGCATTGACGGTGTTTACAGGTAGAGAAAGCCAAGGACACTGCATTTGGTCCAATAAAGTACAATTAGCTGCCAAGAAGCCAAAAGCACAAAACTGGCTGGCTGGCCATGCACTAAATCTGACCAGCCATCATGTGTAGGCTGCTTATGTGTGTGTGTCTGTTTAAGTATATATGAGGAGATAGCTTGGATTTCCAGTTCACCTCAGTTCCAGTCTGACCTCTGAGGGCATCTAGTTTTGCAACCCCAGCTTTCCCCTCACTACCCCACCCCCAGAGGATCCCCACTGTGCAGAACCTCATTGGCTGCTCACAATTTCTGAGTAGTCAGCAGGGCAAGAGACCCTGACCCCATCAATCAGGTGAAAAAACTGAGGCCCAGAGAGGGGAAGTGACTTAACCAGAGTCATACAGCTCTTGGTGGGCAGAATGGAAGACAATGCCAGACATCCCAATTCTGAGATTTAAGGAGGAAAATGTGATTTTAACAACCCAAAAGTCTGTAAAGTAAGAAACAGAATTCTATCCCAC
>NW_007258156.1:675060-840007 GCF_000164805.1 Carlito syrichta | reverse complement strand
CCGGAGCCCAGCAGGTCGAGGCTGCGGTGGCCGGGAGCGGCCACTGCACTCCAGTCTGGGCGACAGAGTGAGACTCCAACTCAAAAAATACATAAATAAATAAATAAATAAATGGAAAATGGTCAGATGCAGTGGTTCACACATGTAATCCAAGCACTTTGGTAGGTTGAGGCAAGAGTATTGCCTGAGTCCAGAGGTTTGAGATCAGCCTGGGCAACTTGGCAAGACCTTATCTCTACAATAAACAAGAAAAATTAGCCTGGCATGGTGGTGCACATCTGTAGTTCCAGCTACTTGGAAGGCTGAGACAGAAGGATCCCCTGAGCCCAACAGGTCAAGGCTGTAGTGGCATGAGCATGCCACTGCACTCCAGCCTGGGCAACAGAATGAGAATCCAACTCAAAATTAAAATAAAAACAAAATAAAAATGGAAAATCCTAATGTACTAATGCATTACCAGAAATAAAATCCATTTCTTTATCTTCTTTAAACTTCTCTCAGTGAACCAGAAAAGATAACCAAGATCACTATATGGCTTCTACAAGAATTATCAAAATACATGCCATTTGTTTATTTATCTTTTAAGAACCAAGAATATAGAGATTTACCAAAAATAGGAAGAAGAAAGAAATTTGGTAACTGAGATAGAACAAAATTTTCTATTTATTGGCAAACAATTGCTCTTTGTGGGCCTATAATTCTATCTCAAATTTTTAAAACCTGCTAATAGCTTAAAAACGTTTAGTAGTACAATTCACTTAAAGGTGAAGTAGAGTACTGAAATTATTTGATGAAATAAATCATATAGTTTTCCTGTCTTGAAAGTGTTAACAAAACTGGGATCAGTTGTGCCAGTCAGAATGAGATTAATAAATAACAATAATAAAAATGGAGCTTTAAACCTCAGAAAACCAATTTTGAAACAATTATAGGCAACTATTGTGGGGTGCCTCTAAACAGTTTTAGCCAAATTCCCTCAGCACAGTTCTGATGACAATAATGTGCACTGTGCATGCAACTCACTGCACACACTTGAAAATGTACTCCACTGTATTTTGTATTAATGAATAAGGCTACTGCCTTAATATACCATCGTTAACAATAGAATTGTTCACAAGTGTGAGGGTACAACAATGTTTCCTCTGTGAGTTCACATTCAGGAGAGAGGTAATTTTTGTGTGTGGGTGTTTTAAAGTCATTACTGAGACCTCTGTGGCTATTTGAGTTATACCATTATGCTTAAATTCTAGCTACCAAAAGCCTGGAATCAGGAGGGAAAATCCGTACTAAGATACTAATTTCTTTTGCTAAGCTGGAGATGGCTCCAGCCAACGAGATCTGTGTTTGTCCAATAAAACAGCAGGAGAAATGGGTCACAGAAAGCTGAATAATGGTAAGTCTCTAACTTCTAAATAAAGGAACTATACAAAACGAACCAGACCAGGCTCAGAGTCTAATTCTACTTCACTAGGCATTGTGTAAACTTTCCACTGCTGACTGAAATCAACATTCATGACTAACCTCTCATAAAATAAAACGAGAACTAGAATATAACAAATGTATGTTGTAAAAATCTACTGCTAATAATGAATTCTATGAACAATTACCTAGCTAGGAAGCCATTCACCTTCACTAATTTTTATATTTTATCCTGTTTTATTGGATTTTATATACACATGCCAAAAAAAATCAAAATTCATTATATAAAGTGATGTCACTCTGTTAATAGAGAAAAAGTTGTCCCATATCTGGCTATTGAGTCTTTAACCACGTCAACCAACGGTTTCTTTTAAGTTTCATATTAAAATGTTTCTGCTATGAAACCAATTATTTTTTTTCCAAATCAATAACCATTTCTTCTTTTGACTTTTAAGAGTCTCAGCTTTGCTGTCATTGTTTATTTTGAAACATGTTATTTTAGAAAAGTTGTCACTGCATTTTGTTAAATAGCACTATTATGCTTGATAACCATTCTATGGATAAATAATCTGCAAACCATTTTTCTGTGGAGGGCCATAGCTTTCTACCTCTGTGATCTGTTATGAACACTCTTTAGGGATTTTAGAAGCTCTGAAGTGGATGTCACAAAAACAAAAACAAAAAAGTCTGAAGTTGAAAAAAGACCTTTAGCTAAAATTTGGTTTTAACCTTTAGTAGTTGTATGACCTTAGAAAAAATTACTTAATTTTTGCATCTTGATTTTTTTCAAATGAGAATAATGCTGTGTGCATGACTCGGTGTGGCCATAGTATTATGGGTGGCAAATGGATTTATTAAGACTGTGATGAATTAAGAAAGGCAGATTTATTAAAGGAAAGCTATGTTGTGAAGAGTATAATGGGCAGAGTAGCAGAGGTAGTATTTGTGTGTCAAGAAGCAGAGGCTAGAGGGAATTTTTATAAGGCTGTGTTGGGGGTTAGTGTAGTTTTAAGGGAATTGTCTATGTGACATAGAGAAATTTGTAAAGGGAGTTATTTGTATGTTGAGTTTTGTAAAATGGCTAATTAATTGTGGGATTTTTTGTTTGGTTTTTGTTTTTTAAGATGGGGTTAATTAATAGTAATGATTAACAGTTTCTTCATTTACTGTTGGATAAAGGTTAGTCTGCAATAAGGACTTACAACTGGTCAGTGAACTTTTTAAAAAATATATAACTCCTGTTGTGGTCAGTAAAGTTTTTTCTGTAAAATTTTATCTTGAGGTCTCTTTCCTTAACATAATTTATCTAATTATCACTGGCCCAATTGGGTCACATATTTCTTCACAGATGAGATCCCACCATCCACTAGAATATAAGGGGAATTTAATGACACACCTAAATGTTGAGGTCATAGGAAGAGAGTTAGGTCTGCATAGTGTGGCAGGCATACGAAACTAAAGCCCTGAAAACCAAATCTATCAGGAACAGGATTATAGTTTTAGCCAATCAGTTCTTTTTTGTTGTTTTTAAATTTAAGTGTCTTTAAACAAGGCATCCACCCACAAGTTTACTACAATCCCCTGTGTCCCCTATAATATATTCCTTCAGCAACACACCTTTTCTACCTGCCTAGAGTTTGCAGGTATTGGAGCTTCAACTTCTGGAAGCAAAACCCAGCTTGAAAGGATTGGCATTCAATTTGATTTGATTCAATTCTATTTGATTTGGTAGTGGTCAGATATGATGAACCATGCATACATAAACTGCCCAGGGCAGGATTGAGCAATACATCTCTGAAAAAAACCCCATGGCAGATATACCTCATCAAGAGAGTATACTGACAGAGCTGGGCAGTGCTATATGGCAAGATTCCCTGGATCCTAAAAGCAGACGAACGGGAATACATGTGTCTCTCTCAGTCCTTCCTTTTTCTCTTGCCATCTTTTTTTTTTTTTTTTTTTTTGAGTTGGAGTCTCACTCTGTCACCCAGGCTGGAGTGAAGTGGCATACTCACGGCCACCCAGCGCCAACCTGCTGGGCTCCACCAATCCTTCTGCCTCAGCCTTCCAAGTAGCCGGAACTACAGGCATGTGCTACCACCCCGGCTAATTTTTTATTTGTTATAGAGCAGCGCTATCGCCAAATTGCCTCTGGCTCAAGCAATCCACTCGCCTCGACCTCCCAAAGTGCTGGGATTACAGGTTGAGCCACCGAGCCATCTGGTCAGCCTATCTATTGGGCCTTGTGCTACGTGCCCGCCTCCTAGGTCACATGTCTCTGTGATGACTATCTCTTCGATAAACTATCCCTCTTTCCCTTACTCTTCAATTTGCTAACATTGTCAAGATCATGCTGACGCATTAATAAAGGTTTAATATGACATGCTCAGTGTCCTAGGAAAGCTTCCAGACTTTTTCCATTGAAGTTACCCTAGGCAAAGAGGAGTGAACATATACCCCTGGGGGACCTGGGGGCTTAGCCAAAAGCAGCACAAAGCAAGCCCAAAAGAGCTTTAAAGAATTATGTTTTGCTTTAAAAATTTATGTGAATTTTATATTCTGTTCCATAAATATCTCCATATTTGTGTTACTATTAAAATCATATTTTCCCCCAACTTATTGAGTCAAATTGATGCTCCTGGAAGATGTGCCATGTTAATCCTGTGATTTTTGTGCATCTTATTAGACCATTGTCTACTGCCCAGGGGTTCCCATATCTAATGTAGGTGGGGGGAGGACTTCTTCTCTACTCCTGATATTGCTTCCCAAGTGAAGGGTGATTTATTAGCATAACATGTGTAGCCATCCTCAAGGCCTCTCTTGTTTCTTCCCAGGAGAAGGAAGAGGGACTCAATCTGCTGGCAAATTAAAAGGAAAAGTGCTCAGCCATAGCCTCCTCTTCTCTCTCTCTCTCTTTCTCTCTTTCTCTCTCTCTCTCTCTCTCTCTCTCTCTCTCTCTCTCTCTCTCTTTCGTATTTCTCACAAGATGCACAAATGCTACTCTGTCTCTGGAGATCCTAGCACTTCAAAGGGCCTTTCCAAAATGCTGTATGGTGACAGAGCTCAGCATAGGGGTTGCCTTTGAGAGAGAGCCTGCTGGGCTGCTGGAAAGCTGCTAAATCAAAGTGCTGGTTGCATAGGTGTATACATATCTAAAATTTTATGTAGATGTAAAGGATTTTTTACTTAGTTTTTTTGTGACTTTTTGTCTCTAAAAAAACAAAATAGCAGCAGCAAAAGTCAAAAACAATAAAAATGAAAATTACAAAAAAAGAGAAAAGGATGTTTTGATACTTTCCTCTCTTAAGGCATTTTCAATGAGGGTCCTGCCTAGGAAAGTGTGTTTTTCCATTTCCATTTTCTAATTTCAGGTTTATTAGTAAAAATGGGGTGATATTTTGTCCTCATCTTCTTCACCTTCTTTTTATTTCTTTATTGGTTGAGACCTCTGGAAGTGCTATTGATCAGAGCTAGCTCTGGAGTGTCTATTAACTAGAATGGGGGGGGGGTCCCAGAAGGAAGCAGCTGGCTGACCTGTAGCTCTTTCTTATAGGATAGGGTAGGAGAGATTATGGCCTAGGAGTCCCAGTGGAATCTGAGATATATACTCAATTCAAAGCCCTAGGCTCCATCAAAGAGATTAGGACACAGGCCCTCAATCAGGAGTGTCAATCTGGTCAGGGAGCAAATCCATCACTTAGTCCTATATCAGGAAAATACTTTACCCAAGTTCTGGCACATATTAAGCACTTCAACAAATGCCATTCCCTTTGCCTTTTCTACCCTGATTTGAGTTTCTGTATCCCTAAAGAAAATAAGCAATTAATGCATTACATAGAAACTTTTTTTTTCCCCAGAAGAAATAAAAATGTTTGTAACATGGTAAGGGCATTTGGAGGGCTCCAACCCATCACAGAGTGTTTTAACCTAACCATGATGAGACATTGCTAAACCAGGAAGCATTCAGTTGTATGCCATTTTCACAGAAAAAATTCAACAGGAATTTGGTGACAGGCTACAAAACTACACGTGGATGTGGTCAGAGTTCAAGTTATGCTTAATTACAGGCTGTCAGTTATCAAGTGGGAAGTTCAAAATGCAGCAGCTAACCAACACACATGCTAACCTATTCCACAAGCAGAAAAGCATTTTTGAAAGCAGTATTTAACATTTGCTACAAAGAAGACATGGGAATGGAAACAATTAAATGAGTGTTTCAAGGGACAAATGTATGTGCCTGAGTAAGTAAAAAGATGGGGCTAGCATTTGGAATGTGTGGGATTCTGAGGGTGGTAGCAATGGAAATTCACCATCACTGAAGTGGAGCTGAGTCACAGTCACTACTCAGACAATGGGGGTGGGGGGCATGTGTTGCTGGGAGACATACGGGACCTGGGTGTGGACCCACCTGGCTGAATCTGGCTTGTTGGCAGGTGCATGTAGAGCTCTTCAGACTGGAAACTGAAATAGGAGCTGCCAGTGACTTAAGGCTTGAGAGCATGGACTTGGAAGCTATATTACCTTGGTTTTTTCTTTTCATGCAGGACTTGAATGAATCATCCAATCTCTCTGTGTCTTAGTTACATCATCCATAACATGAGAATCATAATAGTACCCATCTCATGCTGTTGTTCTGAGGATTGTAGGGCTTGATACATGTAAAATCACTTATAACTAGGCCTGACACAGAGAAACATCATATGTGTTAGCTACACTGTATGTATTATTTTTGTCCATCCAGATGAGATGCTTAGGAAATCTCTCCATTAGCAAAACCATCTGCAGATTATCAAAGTACACACACTGAGTTATATCTCTGTATCTTTAGAAAATAATTAAAATGTGTGTGTCATTCTTTACATAGTGCCACTGTGTGTACATTGAGTTCAAGCAACTAAATTATTTGTTGTGCCCAAGTCATTTAATTGGGTTTATGCTGTTATATCTTAAAAGATAAGTGCCTATAGCAATATGTAAAGATATGTATGGAACATGACATGCAAGAAAATTCAAAGTCTCAAAGCCTTCTTTTTATTTCCTGTATTCCAATTAATTCTTGACTTCCATCTCTCCCCAGTTACTTCCTTTAGTGAACTCTAAACACATTAAAACCTGCATAGGATTACCTCCTTAGTCAAGAATATTAGACAATGGATAATCAAAGACTTCTTTGGGTCTAGTAGGTTCTTCTTACCTAGATATACTGCAAATTCTATGTGAGTAGAGAAAAAAAAAAATGACATATCTTTTGTGGACACGACAGACACAGTCCATTAAGTACTGACAGTTTAATGGTTATCCTATATAGTTCTATTTTCTTGCATACTTTCTATATTCCAAGCACTGTGCTAAGTATTTTTACATGCATCATTTCATTTCAAACTTAAAGTAATAATAATTTATTATTATAAATAATCATTTATTATTCCCGTTTGACAGGTAAGGAAACCAAAGCTTAGAAGGCTTAAGTACAAGGTCAGTGGAAAGGCTAGAATTCAAACACAGGTCCCTTTCAGCCCAGAGCCAGAGGACCAACATTTTAAGTTGGTCAATTTAGAGTCTTGCTTTCCTCCTGATTCTTCCAACTGTCTTCTTTATTTTACTGCCAGGTTATTGCTCAGTTTCATCAAGTCTTGCTTGGTCTATGGTAGGTCTCTGTCTCTCTTACTCTCTGTCTCTCTTATGGCCTGTACAGATGGTGGGATGTTGGGAGCTGGCCACGGAGGCCCACTGAGCGTTAGGGATCAGGGAGGGCTGTGGGCCCCGAGACCACTAGGATGTGTTTGGGAGCCGTTGATCCCATTTTCCTCCCCCTTTTACCATGTACCACAAGTAACCTAAAGGAACTCTGCTGATCTAAGCTGAAGGTTCTGTGACTGTGACAGGCATGACTCACTCTTGAAACTTATTGTTCCTGTTTCCCATAAACTGTGGTTTCGGCTTAGGTATTAGATATAATTCAAATTCAGATCACATTTGGAAGCCTTTTATATGGTACAAGCTTCTTTGTAAGATTTAAAAGTATATTTGTAGTGTTAGTATTTACTTATGGAGAGCTGTTTTCAGCTTTCAATGGGATAGATGATTATCTAGAGTTATCAGAAATGGCCCAGCACAAAGTTTGGGCTGGGCCACATTCCTGAGGGCCCAGCACGTACCTTGGATGGGGCTGCATTCTTTTAGGCCAGCTTTAGCTACAGTTAGTGTAGGGTTTTTCTACCTATTATATAAATTGAATTTATTTTATTCATAGAAAGTATTGTAGAATAGGTCATGCTAACGTCAGGGAATCATGTTAGTTCAAGCATGACCAATCATGATATTTTGAGGTTTAATAAGAATACAGTTAACTTTAGAAACTTCATTGTCTCCATTTTCTACTATTGTGGTTTTGGCCTTAGTACATTTACAGTTTATATTTGGGTTTTATTTTTAGAAGCTTTGTTGCTGATGATCAGCTTTATATATTAGGATTAGGAATTAGAAACTTTCATAGAAATTAGGATAGATATATAGGACTTTAGACTAGCCATTTTGTTAAGAGATTGTAATCTATTGTTCCAAAAAGTGGCCCACCGTGAACCTTGGACTGGGCCACATCCTGTAGAGCCCAGCGTGATCTTTGGACTGGGCCACATTCTTTAGGAATTGGCTTAAGCTTCCGTAGCATTGTGTAAGTAGTATTAGCATAGAATAGAAAGGTAATAAAATTTAAATTAGTCATCATGGGTGTTGTGTGCGCATGAGCTTTAGAAGTTATTGATTATTAGAACATCATGATGCTAGTAGGGATTGTTGCATTGCTTTTGAGGAACATTAACTAGCGAAGGGAACGATAAAACAATTTGGGGGTTTGTCCCTCCTCATACCTGAGAAAACATCTGGTGGGTGGGGGATGCCCCTCCTGCACCTGACTTTGTGTTCACGTGAAAGACTTGTGAGACTGTCTGTGTAAAATTTGGGGATAAATACCCGCTGTTACTTCCAATAAAACGACTTCTGCTCAATTCACTGAACAGTTGTCCACTTTCTTTCTTTCTCTTTCTTCCTCTTTATAGCTATCCCCCCATCTTTCTTTCTTTTAATATCTATCCCTACTACAGAATTGGCTTCTGCGCTAGACAGAATCCAATCTCTTACTTTCTCCCCCTTCTCTTTCTTTCTCTTTATTTCTCCAAAATAATCGCCAATGCTGCCACACCTTCCAAGGGACCTCCTAAATCTCCCCAAAACTTGCAGGGGCTGGCCCCCTGCAGTGGGAACTGGGATTCTGGGGGCCATTATGGAAAAGACCCAGGGAAGGGAGTAGAGCTGGGGACACCAGCAATACCTTCAGTCAGCTTCCCAGCAGACCAGGCTGCCAGGCCTCCAGTATGCTTTCCCAAGCGTTCTGTCATCCCACGCACATTTCCAAGGAGTCTCCTAAGTTTCAGTCACTTTACTGGGTTCTGGGGGGCACTGAGCTCAATTACAGCATGGTTACAGCCCTAAAAACTCACAATCAAATGGAGGTGAAAAAATATATGACCAACAAGTGTCTAGAGGAAGGAGTGCCTATTCTAGCAAGTTAGGAGTTAGAGATGACTTTCCTAACTTACAAAATACCAATATAGGGTCCTGAAGAGCAGACCAGGGCTTACTCTCAGAGACAATAAATAACTGTATTTCTTTTCTTTTTTTTTAGAGGCAGGGTCACACTTTTCCACCCAGGCTGGAGTACAGTAATGCAATCATAGCTCACTACAGCCTCCACTTCCTCAGGTAATCCTCCCTCTTCAGCCTCTCAAATAGCTGAGGCTACAGGCATACACCACCACATGCAGATACATTTCTGAGGGAGGAAAACACTTCTGCTTAGGAAAGAATATGAACAAGGGGGCTGGGGCATACTTTTGGTTCTACATTCCTTCAACCACAGTTTATTTAGTAGCTACCTTGCCGGGTATCAGGTATGACGCTACCATTGCAAAGATGAATGTGACATGATCTCTGCTCTGGAAGAGTGTACAGTCTAGTGGGGTAGATAAACATGCCACAATCAAGTTGAACAATCACAACGCCAGGCAATTAGTGCTGTAAAAGTAAAAACTGATGGTTATAGGACTATACAACACAGAATAGTTGATTGTGACTGAAGGAATTAGCAAAGGCATTGGTGAGGTGTCTATGAGTAGGGCCTTGGTATCAACTGTCCAAGGGATAGAGGGAACAGTGGCATATACATACATATATACATACATACATATATATATATACATACATACATATATATATACATACATATATATATATATATATATATATATATATATACTAGACTAGTGGCTAGAAAGACTACACTAGACTAGTGGTTTCCAAAGTGTGATCTATGGACCAGCAGTGTCAGTATCATCTGTGACCTTGTTAAAAATGTAAACTTTTGAGCCCTGTCCTCATTCCTACTGAATCAGAAACTCTAGGGATAGGACCCAGTCAAATGTGCTTCAACAAGCCCTCCAGGACATTTCTGATGCACAATCAAGTTTAAGACTCCCCTGGACCAAAGAGGTGGAAAGGTGATGGCTAGAAATAACCTTCCTTAGTAAACTGGGGCCAGTTCATGGTGGACTCGTAGGTCATGCTGAGAAATGTCATTTTAAACCTATTAATAGCTACCTTTCTGTTTTTATTAAGGATCGCTCTGTACCAAGCATTTTTACCTAGATCATTTCATTCGCCCCTCAAAGCAACTTCTTATAAGAGCGCTATGTTTTTGCATTTCACATATAAGGACTGACAGGCACAAGAAGGCAATGCAATTGGCCCCAGGTTACAGAAGGACTATTTGTACTCAGCATCATACACTGGAACCTTCTGTATTATCGCTCTGCTAAAATATCTTCTATGGAGAGACCCTGGGCGGTGGGGCCATGGGGTGAGGGGGTTGAGACACTGGAGGGTTTGAAGTAGATCCATGGTCCTATTAGTGTTTTAGGACACTCCTCCAGGTGGTGACTGGAAGAATCCTCTGGACAGCATTCGTGTTTTGATGACAAGGTCAATTGCCAAAGAGGCACCTCATGGAGGAATGTGGGATATTTCATTGCTTTGTTAAACAAAAAAGCTCTAAAATGAACCTTTTAATGTGCTCACACCATCCAACATTTCATGGCATTAATGCAAGTGAACGTGAGAGGCTCTGAGACGAGAGGCTCATTAAAGTAATTATTCATTAGTGGCTTTTTTTTTTTTTTTGGTCTTTTTCCCTTTTTTTCCCCCCTCAAGCTTGTATTCTAAAGGCAGGCCTTTCCTTTTCAAGACCATTACTTTTCAACCCATTGAATGTTTCCTTGTAGGGTCATGATGTTAATTTTAAGGTTATGTTTTAATGGCTTTCTAAATGACACTTTCATTGTAGTAAAATGAATGCATCAAGTCACTCTTGCAGGTGGAGATGTACTATTGACTCATAGTTAGAGGGGTATGAAAATTTCCAAACTATTAATTTGAAAGTGTATTAATAACCTGCATATTTAAAGAAGGTGAATAAAGCAGTGCTGTTTTCACCAAAGCTATTAGTATTGGAAAAACTGCACCTAAATTGCCTTCTGGATCCCCTATAGACAATTGCTTTTACATTTGAAACCCCTAATTCTCACTGAGAGCTTTGCTTTTAAAAGGCACTATTTTTATAGAAGTTACAAATTTGAAAAATATTTCTGCTTCTGCTAAACTAACCAAATTCTTATCCTTGGCCCAAGTCAAAATTATTCATCTTTCTTGGCCAAAGATCTCCTTCTGGTGACCTCATGTGACCTTGCTTGGGAAGTCGTAGATCCTAGTGCAGTTTTCAAGAAGGTGTAAAGGCAGGTGGGAAAAAAAATGCACCTGTAAATTTATTTCTATTTCTAAAGAATTTATGGTTCTACTACAAATGCACTAATTTTAGAGATTGTCAAAATAACCATATGAAAATATAAGTGAAAATATTAATACTGCAGTCTGGAGCCAAACCATTCACAGAAGTTGATCTTATGAACCTACCTTAGTAAGTCAAATATCCCAGGAAACTGTGTCTGCCTAAAATCTTCCTTAACTGTGCAACTGCACTTAAAAATCTTTGTGGCTTTCTTTGATGTAATTTTTAAGGTAAAATAAAACACAGTTTTGTTTAGAAATTCTTAAAAACTATATTGTGCAAACATTCCAAGCAGTCCTACAAGGTGATGTCATTACAGCTGTGTTTATTTTTATTGTTAATTACTATGCCATCAGCATTATTAATTTTAGAAGTGAATGTGTTTCCTTTTATTTTATCTTGTTTATAATTCTTCCATCTGAAATAAACAAAGAGGGATTAGGAATCAGGGAGCTGTACACAATGTGTTTTTCTAGCTTTACTCACATTAATATCAAGGTGAAATTAACATCAAGGTGAAATTAACATCAAGGGTATTTAAAGGGAGAAAAGAAGTTACAAAAGGCCAAGCTGAAGGAAATATGTGAAAATAGAGAGGGCATTCTAAACATTTGCCAAGAGATGGTGGAGAATCTAAAAAGTTGGAGAAGAAAGATATGGGACTAGTGTAGTGCCAGCTGGTTGAGACACCTCTTTCCTCCCCAATGGCTGTCTCCCTGAAATATGCCCAATCATCTATTCATATCTCTCCCCTCCCCAAGCCCACGCGCTATCCTATCTATGTCCTGGTTTGCCTTCTTGTAGGAACGGCTCACATTCGTATATCCAAAGAAGCTTGAATTCCTGGCTCTTTTGAATATTTGTAGGGCATTTTAAAGGTTGCTTCAAACCTAGCAAAATATGGGACCTGCTATCTTTTTTCAAATCATAAAAAGTCAGTGGACACGTAATAAAAAATATAAATTGGGATGAAGTAAAACTTTATGAGGTACAGTTTCTTGTTTTTGCACCTATTTTTAATAAGAAATGTATTCTATCTTCAGAACTCTTTCTGTAGTGGTTGAGAATATTCTAGAGTCAGACTGATTGAAGCCAGCTCTATTACTTACTAGCTGTGTAAACTGGGGCTGAGGTCACATTTTAGTTACCATAAGTGGAGTTAATTCCTACTTTAAGAAATATGAAGATTAATTTAGAAGTTGTGTATAAAGTGTCTAGCACAGCATTGGCACCCAACCTGTGTTCATTTTCTTCCAAAGTACAAAGCAAGCTGCATACTGCATATTATAGTCATCAGTGAATATTTCTGCATATGTATGTATATACACCTATCTGTGTACAGAATATATATTACTAAAAGTATTGAATCAGTTTAAGAGAAATCAGAGATTATGGCCACTAACTCCCAGGAATGTACAGGGACAAAGAACTATACAAAAGTGTTTTGTTAAATAGACTCTATAATGGTCTATTGGAATCGAGCAGATTCGAGGTCTCCTCCTGGCATCAACAACTCCGCACAGCATCAACGACTCACATTCATTCCTTAGTGAGTCTTCCTTGAATCTTAAGACCCCCTTAGTTCTTTCTGGGACAAGCCATGACTGCACCCTGTACTTTGTGTTTGTGGAATGCATCAGAGTTCCTAATTGTGTACTTTTTCTGAATAATCACTTGCTTCTTCACTAGCCTATAAGCCTAGTGAGAGCAGGGTCTGAAAAGCAGGGTTTCCTTTCACTTGCTTTTGGTCTTTGGGCATCTCATTGTCACACACTTCTCCCCAAGCACATTCTTCATGTCCCCACTGACATTCTGGAGCAACAGTAGCTATTCTTACATTCTAACACACATTGGAGCCACTCAGCTGGCTTGTTTAAACACAATTAACTGGACTCTAACATCAGAGTTTATGATTTAATCCAAAAGAACTCTCATTTCTAACAAGTTCCTTGGTGATGCTATCACTGATCTTCCAGGAACCTCACTTTGCAAAGATCCTGGAAACTGCACAGTTACCTAGTTCCTCTGTAGGGGAACACTTTAGAATTTTCACCAACAGCAAGCACCAACAGCAAGTTTTCACCAAATTCTGATACCCATGAAAAAGTCTTATTTGAAGCACTATTTAATCATTGTAGGGTGCTGCTGTTGTTTCTTCTCATATTTAACAATCTTAGACTTTACAAAGAATGAAAATAATAATAACACTAGGAATTATACTTTCAGTCAAAGGAGGAACCAACCATTTGTTGAACACTGGCTCTTACTAGGCATTGTCAAGGACCCTGATTTTGACGACTCTCTCATTGGGTAGGGCGCATGTAACCACCTTAATAGATTACAACCTCCTTGGGATAGCAGGTGGAAACTTTGTAACCCTCTAGCACAGCGCTCTCTTCATAACAGATGTTCAGGGAAGTTTTACCAATGAAAGGAGTAAATAGTATATTGAAAATTAAAAATAAATGAATGACACTCATTTTTAAAGGTCTCTATAAGCTGCACAAGAATATTACATGGGAGGCAACCATTCAGTAGAGACATGTGTATTGACTGCCTATAATGGGCAAGGTTTTATATAAAGTTGTATTTTATATCAATTTTGACCTGCAATCTAGGAGGGGAAGCAAGACAAGTACATAAATAATTGTACCTCAAGATGGGCATAAAATAAAACAATACAGACGAATTGCTATGGGACTCACAATTTAATATTAGGGAGATGTTCCCAGAATGATACATTTCAAAATATCCTCCTGTTTTTATGAAAGCTTTTATGGATTTGGTTTTTATTTCTTAGACCTGTAGAATTTTAAAGATAAGGGTTAACCTTTGGTGTATGGGTGAGGAATATGAAGTCCTGCAAAAATTAAAGAGTCCAAGATCATGCAGTGAATCCTCCTAGAAAACCCACCTCACTTGACTGATGACAGCGATAGCATATGGAGCTGTTCTCCATAGAGACACTACTGGTCAGTGTAACATAGGAACAACCAGAAATATATATTTATACTGACTAGAGTCTTTAAATGTGCTTTTGCTAATTCAGGGCTCCAACTGCATTTACTTCGAGTTATCTGATTCTTTAAAAATCTACCTTTTCCAGTGAAATTAAAAAATTCCTTACCAATGTTAAAAGCTTTGTAAGGTGGTATAACTTGCTCTAGATATAAATATAATTTTTCTTTTCCTGTACTTTTGGCAGAATCATTTCCTTTTTGCATATACCTGCATATACCTTTATATAGAAAGCAAAATATAAGATGCATTTATCTACTGTTGAGGAAAAAACTGCACTGGAAGATTATGAAATGCAATTTTCTTGGAGCTTAGTTAAACAGATATATTTTTAAAGTGGAATGTGAGGCATCCCTTTAGAGTGGGTTTTCCTAAACATATCCAACCCTGTGCTATACACCAGAGGGTACACTCCAAAAAGATGTGAGCATCCATTTATTCTAGACTCTTCTTTTACTGGGTTATATCATGGACTTATCACTACTTGAAATGGTCTTTAAGATAATAGATCAACTAGAGAGGAAAAAAAACCCCCAAATTGGAATCTGACCTGTACACAGAAAGAGTCTGGTAGCCGTCAAAAGACTCAAATCAAAAAGACAAAGACAAACATTTTTTTTTTTTTTGAGTTGGAGTCTCACTCTGTCACCCAGACTGGAGTGCAGTGGCCGCTTCTGGCCACCGCAGCCTCGACCTGCTGGGCTCCGGCAATCCTTCCGCCTCAGTCTTCCCAGTAGCCGGAATTACAGGCATGCACTACCACGCCCGGCTGATTTTTTTGATTTATTGTAGAGATGAGGTCTCGCTGCCCAGGCGGGTCTTGAACCCGCGGGCTCAGGCAATCCACTCACCTCAGCCTCCCAAAGGCGCGGGATTACAGGCTGAGCCACCGAGCCCGGCTTGACAAACATTTTTTATGATGTAGGAAGAAGAAATGATTCTGCAGGCGCCGGTTGTAATTTTCCTGTAGCTTACTTCTTCCCAGAGTGTTACTTTGCACATGACTGTAAATTTGTGATTTTGTCTTGTTGAGAAACATTCCAGGCCCAGCTCACACCTTTATAGAGTCAGGTCAGAAACACCATCTGAGATCCATGAAGTTCTATATAATGTGGGCCCACCTTTCAGAATGAAAGCTGACTCTAGAAATAGGCAAATCTTCATGATTTGGGTGGCATAGAAAGTCCTTGGCTCCCCCCAGATGTATTACTTTCAGCTAGCTTCAATGCTACCTCCAAATCCGCTTGGCTTCCTAATTCTGCCATTAGTCATTCCTTTGAGTTAGGTATTAACCATCAAAGGTCACCATTAAAATGTACACGTGCTACGTGGAAGGGGAGTGTGGACCATTAACATCATTTACACATTTGTCTGGATTTATTAGGCTCATATGCTGTCACTTGAGAGCACAGCCTACAAGAAACAGAATGCACAGAACAGGTAAGTCAGTCTGGGGAGGTGCAGGTCGGTGGAGATGGAGGGAAGGGAAAGGACAATGGAATGTATGTAAATATCAAAAGCACAGGCTGCAACTTGGCCACTGTAAACATTAGCAGGAAATATATAGGGACAAATTGGCAAATAATATAAATTTCAACAAGCTCAATGCATTGCTCAAGCACAAGAATCTTGAAAGATTCATTTATTTTTTCATTTTATTCATCAGTTGTAATCAAGACCTTAAGACTCAAACATCAAACATTCTAGGGATATATATATATTTTAGCTATAGTTTAGATTTCAACCATGGATTTATTTTCAAATTAAGGTGTGTGCAATGCACCCATTAGAATGAATGCACAACTATGGGCAGAAATCTGAAACCAAGTAATTTAATCTCTCTGCCTCATTTTATCCATCTGGAAAAAAAATAGCGATAGCTATTTCCTACCAATCCTCACAGGGTTGGTACAAGATTTAAATGAGCTTCGCAATCTTTTTTGAGATTCTCTAGAAGCTGCTTGCAATATATCAAAGTATTTAAACTGTGTTCCCCATTGTATAAATTCAAAGTACTTGTCAGCACCCCATGAATGTTTTACTAAGGTCACTTGAAGGAAACATACTTATTCCAGGTTTCTATTTTCCACTCTAATCTATATAGAGCAAAGTTTTTGATCCTATCAGCTGTTTGATCTTGGCAGTTATAATCAAGGAGTTTCCTATAAAAAGAAAGAAAGGGCTAGGTGCTTGTAGAGACTTTCAAAAGCACTGCACTAAGAACCTGGGGACTGAGGTTCTAGTCCCCTCACTTTTCGACTGCCTGGGGCCACTGAGCAAGACCCTAAGACTCCCTTCCCTGTGAGATGGGGAAAACATCATTTGGCCCGTACCCAACTCTCCCATCTTCCCAGGTACTGCAGTTCCTCTCACTTACAGTGCCCTTACCCTGCAGGCCTTCTTTCTGTTCCTCAAACACTCAAGCTACTTTTAGCTTTAAGGTCTTGCACCTGCTATTCACGCAGCCTGGCGCATTCCTCTGTCAGATCTTGGCCTAGCTGGCTCTTTCTTCTTATTCAAGTTCAGCTAGAGAGTCCTCTTTTCTAAGGCAATTCTCCTGACCAGCCACCCCACTGCCAGGTTGTATTTGTCTCACTTCGCCCCACCCCGCTTTCATCACTTTCATTATCTTCTGCTGCTATTGGATATTATCTTGCTTATTCATTTCTTGTCCACTTCCTACCAAAATAGTGTCTCCATAAAAGCAAGAGTCTCATCTGCACTGTTGAAAGCTACACGTCTAGAGCTAAAAACAAAACCACACAAAAAGATAGTCTGGATGCAGCCCTCTCCTAGGCAAATATTTCTTGAAGAAATGAAGTATTTCGGTGCTGAAAGCCAAGTGGCATGGTTCTTTTTGCAGTCATGCTTTTTACTAAACCTGTGACTTTAGTCAAGGCCGTGAATGTGAGGGGTTTGAATGATTTATCATAGAAATGGATATACAAGGCATAAATGCTTCTGCTGTGCCCTGCTGACGTATAATGGGCATCTTTGGTTTGTCCACTCTCTTTCTCACAGAGCCAGATGGGCCTCACATTCTTTGTCAACACAGTGCTCCAAGCAACTACTATTAAGAATTTATGGATGGCATTGGAGATAAAAACTTTTCTGCCTTCACTTCATTAGATAATCTCTAATGATTCTTTTAGATTTTTCTCAGATATCTATGACTTAAGGCAAGGGTCAAAGAAAATCGTGCATAAAAAGTCCCTTGTATCTCTGAGTCTACATCAAAAGTAATACATCAAGTCAAATCAAAAGTGACAAAATATCACGTGCATTCCCAGACCCTGAAAGAGGGCAGCATTCTGTATCGCCAAGGAGTCTAAGTTCACAAGGTCATAAGACGGCATGAATGTCTCAGAACAACACTGCCTGACGATCATTTATTTATTTTCCTCCACTTCTGAGTTTCTAAAAAGGCCAGATATAACTTTTCAACATCCTGAAGAACAGTAAATTTCACTTTCATGCTGTTTCCTCAATCCAAATCCCATTCAGGGATTGCAGTCTGTGGGACCTTGCTGGTGTCCAACCAATAAGAATGTCCATATTCATCCCTACTTCTCACCTCTCTCCCCACTAGGTCCTCATTGCTTCAACTCTCACCATCTCTTAGAGGAACTTTTGCAAATTGACCTTTTTGCCTTTTGTTGTCTGGCTTTTCCCCAACTTTTCCTCCACACAGCCTAAGGTTGCAGCTTGTAAAATAAAACCCCTACTTTTCCAATCATATCACTCCCCTATTGAAGACCTTCCAGTGGCTTCCTTTCCATTTCAAGCAATGCCTGTACTTTTAAATTCCATCTACAGAGTCTTTCTTAATCTGGGTGTCCATGTCTTATACCTTCCTCCTCAGTACCCTGCCTACCCTACCCTACCCTCCCTCCATGGCTCATTTCTTTTTCTCTGTGTTCACTGTCTTCTGCCCTATGCTAGTTGTCTTGGCTTATCCCAGGAGTCTGGAGGGAAAACTTCAATATAATATAATACAGTGTGTCTGTACTTATCACATTACTTGTTATATGAGGGAGGACCCCCCAAAAAATGGAATTATTTTTTGGGGGTAAGCCCCCTGTAGTACAGGCTTTCTCCACTAGGCAAGTGTTCTAGGAACCTATCAGTATCAGTGTCACAACTAGTGTTGTGAGAGGCTGCGTCTGGTTTCAGTGAATTTTTTTTTTTTTTTTTTTGAGTTGGAGTCTCACTCTGTCGTCCAGACTGGAGTGCAGTGGCCGCTCCCGGCCACCGCAGCCTCGGTCTGCTGGGCTCCAGCGATCCTTCTGCCTCAGCCTTCCGAGTAGCCGGAATTACAGGCATGCGCCACCACACCCAGCTGATTTTTTGATTTATTGTAGAGATGAGGTCTCACTGCCCAGGCGGGTCTCGAACCCGCGGGCTCAGGCAATTCACTCACCTCAGCCTCCCAAAGGCGCGGGATTACAGGCTGAGCCACCGAGCCCGGCCAGTGAATTTTTTTTTTTAAGATACTTTCAATGCATTTGTCCATTTCATGATGGATGATTTACAAAAGCAATCTGCCCACACTGCACTGAGTGTTCAGCAGTTTTTGACTAAAAAAAAAGGCATGAACCTTGTGCCCCACCCTCCCTATTGACAGGATCTCACCAGAGTGACTTTTTTGCTTATTTGTTTGTTTGTTTACCCAGATGAAAAAAAGTCCTCAAAGGGAAACATTTTGCTGATGTGGAAGAGGTGAAACAAAACATAGCAGAAGATCTAAAAAAAAGTCATCAAAATTGACAAGTTCAAAACTGTTTTGAGCAGTGGAAAAAGCATCTCAAGAGGTGTCCTGCATCAAACAGAGAGGTGACTGAAGTTTAAACATGTAAGAATAAATACATATTTTTTATAATTAATTATGGAGTTTTTTGGTCTCCCTCATAATAACTTGCAATTATATTTCACTTCCACTCTTCCACCCGAGAGAGTTCTTAGAGAACAGAAAGGCTAACTGTTACCTCTGCCTCTTCCATGGCTAGCACAGTAGCCTTCACAAATCAGGTTGCTGTGGTTAAATGTGACCCATCCAAAATTCAGGTGTTGAAACAAAAGCCAATGTGATGGTATTACAAGGTGGGGTCTTTAAGAAGGGATCATTGTTCAGTGCTTGTCCTTCCATCTACTGCTAAGTAAGGACAAAACATTCCACCCTTTTAGATGATGCAGCCCTCACCAGACAACTGAACCTCCCAGCACCTTGATCTTAGACTTCCCAATCTCCAGAACCTTGAGAAATACATTTCTGTTCTTTATAAATCACTCAACCTAAGGTATTTTGCTATAGTAGCACAAAATGGCCCAGAACACAAGTGTTTAATAAACATGAGCTACTAGTAATTTTTGAAAATATGACCTATTTCCTGCTCTGGAGTTCTGCCCATTTCTGAACTATTTCTTTTTCACCATATTAAAATTATCAACATCTAGCAGAGTTGTATTCAGTATGTATTATAAACAGCATAAATTTTAAATGTGTGATTTTTATTATAAAATACTTTCATAGTTATGTGGCAGACAGGTTTTTTACATACTTTAGACATATTAGCTAATTTATCTATATTTGAAATAACTATTTCTAATATATTTATATTTATAGAGGAGGAAACTGAGGCAGAAAAGGACTCAGCAACTTGCCCAGGGTGACAAAGTTCACGGGGCAGGGTGCAGGCATGATCCAGGTGGTTCTGGAAATGGATGTATACATGCATATACACAAGAACAAACTGTTAGAAGTAGCCAATATTATATTATATTGTTTCAAATAGCTAGAAGAGAGAATTTTTAATGTTCTAAAAAAATGATAAATGTTTGAGGTGATGTATATGCTAATTACCTAGATTTGATCACTATACAGTGTATGTATCAAAACTCACTGTGTAGCCTATAAATATAATCTAATTACTATGTACCAGTTTAAAAAAACAAAAATTGGGGGGAAAAAAAAGAACTAGCCAAGTTCTTGTCAGTTTTTTTACCTTCACAATCAAAAAGCATTTCTGACCAGGTACAGTGGGTCTTACCAGTAATCCCAGCACTTTGGTAGGCCAAGGCAGGAGAATGAGCCTAGGAGTTCAAGATTAGTTTAGGCAACATAGCAAGAACTCATCTCTACAAAAAATAAAAAAAACTAGCTGGGTGTAGTGGG
The DNA here is from genome assembly GCF_000164805.1 of Carlito syrichta. Lineage (NCBI taxonomy): Eukaryota > Metazoa > Chordata > Mammalia > Primates > Tarsiidae > Carlito > Carlito syrichta. The sequence goes on along the minus strand of NW_007258156.1, from coordinate 819,500 downwards.
GTAAACCTGCAGTCCCAGCTATTCAGGAGGCTGAGGAAGAAGGATTGCCTGAGCCCAGGAGGTTGAGGTTTTGGTAAGCTGTGATTGTACCACAGCTGGGTTACAGAGCAAGGTCTGACAAAAAAAAAAAAAAAAAAAAAAAAAGAAGAAGAAGAAGAAGAAGAAGAAGAAGAAGAGAGAGAGAAAGACAGAAAGAAAGGCATTTATTATTTTTTTTGCCATCTAATGCCAGCTCTTCAAGTCCTTCTACAGCATAAATAGAAAAGAATGAGAACTCCCCAAAAAGCTGGGATAAAACAAAGCAAAATCCACAGCACTCTGTATCATCCTTTCTAGGCTACATCTGCTCCCCCCTTTCCTCTTCACTTGTGATATATTGGCGCATAAGCAGCATTGATACTCATGAGAAAAATTACAGTCATCAAGGTTATCTCCCCAAGAAGCAACTCTCTTTCTTTATTAATATGCTTCAAATTGTTGCAACACTACAAAGCCAAAAATAAGTTTTCTTTGATCAATAAATTGTAGGCTGAGAAAGAAAATACTAATTTTCCATTTCTGTGAGATCCAGCACTAATACATAACAGAGCTTTCCAAAAGGGTTCTCAGAAACCTGATATAGAATTATCTGAAATTACACTTGACTATCCCTACAAGATCATTCTGTTCTCTGCCACTTTAGAGGGGTGTCTTCTGGACTTGGCAAGCATTTTTTATAGAAATCTTTGTGTACAGATATATTTTGCTATTTCACTGCAAGCTGGGTAAAGCAAGCATAATACATCTCCAAGTCAGTCTCTAAGAGAAAGATTGTTGAACTCTCTCTATCCTCTGTCAGTTTTGGGCTTCAAAACATGCCTCCTTCACCGCCAAGAGGAGCTTAATTTTTAATCCAATATAGAAAGGAATATAAGAGCTTGATACTATATACAATGAAATGTATTGATACTATATACAATAAAATGTATATAGTATCAAATAGTCTACAAACTATAATACTGCTGTGAATAAACAGGAATAGTCATGATACTGGAGGCACAATGAATCATATAAAAGAAAAAAATATATATATATATTTCTTATTTTTGAATTGGAGTCTCACTCTGTCGCCCAGACTGGACTGCAGTGGCCCGCTCTCGGCCACTGTAGCCTTGACCTGCTGGGCTCCGGCGATCCTTCCGCCTCAGCTTTCCAAGTAGCCAGAACTACAGGCATGTGCTATCACGCCTGACTAATTTTTTGGTTTATTGTTGCGATGAGGTCTCACCAAGCTGCCCAGGCGGGTCTCAAACCCACGGGTTCAGCCAATCCACTCACCTCAGCCTCCCAAAGGTGCAGGATTACAGGCTGAGCTACCGAGCCCGGCTAGAAAAAATATTTTTAAAGCAAAGAAGCAGGGTTGGATCACAGAAAAAGAACTGGATGGCCACTTAGTTCTAGTATTAGAGCTGTGGCACTGGCTTGGCCAAGAGCTTGGGAGACTCATTTCACCTCTCAAGGCTTCCTTCGTTGCCTAACTTTGGAAAGAATGGTTCTCCACCAGGGATGATTTTTTTTTTTTCCCTGAGGGGGCATTTGGCAATTTGGGACACATTTTCACAACTGGGTGGCAGAGTGGCAGGGGGCATGCTACTGGCATCTGGTGCATAGAGACCAGGCAGGGATGCTGCCAAGCCTCCTACAAGACACAGGACAGCCCTCCCACAGCAAAGAATTGTCAGCCCAAAGTGGTAATAGTGCCGGTGTTAAGAAAACCTACTGTAAAATAAGTATAAGATAATGATGACTTCTAAAGAGTCTGTCATCTCTGGGATCCTAAGAGGAATGATCCAGGCACTAGATCCATTCCTTTTTGGTTTCCACAGGCACCAAGGGTTTGGGCTTTCATCCTGTTTCCTTCTTTTTTTTTTTTTTTTGAGTTGGAGTCTCACTCCGTTGCCCAGGCTGGAGTGCAGTGGCATGCTCACGGCCACTCCAGCATTGGGCCGCTGGGCTCCAGCGATCCTTCCTCCTCAGCCTTCCAAGTAGTAGGAACTACAGGTGTGCACTACCACACCTGGCTAATTTTTAAAAATTTATTGTAGAGACAAGGTCTCGCCAAGTTGCCCAGGCTGGTCTTGAACCCACAGGAACAAGCAATCCACTCACCTTGGCCCCCCATAGTGCTAGGATTATAGGTTGAGCCACCAAGCCCGGCCCCGTACTGTTTCTGTCAATGTTCTTATGCTCAGGATTCCTTATTCCTGTGAGGAAAGGTCACAGACATAAGCCACAAAGAGGTAAGTAGTTAACTGATTCAGTGAATTATTAAACAGATGTTTATTGAGAATCTTCAATGTTCCCATCACTTTGCAAGGTCCCAGGAATATCAGCTTGAACAACTAGTACAGCACTTAACAGTGTTCGTGAATTCCAACCTACAATATTTTTGAAACAAATTTCTGGATTCAGTAGGTTAAATTTTTCAGGTACCTCGAACTGCATATTGAATAATAAAACTGATTCACCACCGTGCCTACTTACAGGAGCTAGCAAATAAAACATTCTGGTAGCAAACTTTAGATTCTTAGTAATTTCAAAGACAAGATAGCCTGAACATTTGTTTTCACAGACACTTGTTGTGAAATTAATTACAGTAAAGTCTTAGAAAGTCAGGCTAATTAAAAGGCCAGACCAGTGGAAAGACATTTTTGAATTATAAGATATCTGAAGGAAATAGTTTTGTGCTATTTCACATTCCCAGAGCACTTTTCACTAAATCTTTAAATCTGCTTTGAAATAAGTGTATACTGCTTATAATTTTACCCGCTTCATAAATGAGGAAATGGAGGTTCAGAGACAAAAATCCCAGACCAAGCTATCCAAAGGTTGGAGTGAGGAGCTACTTTAATGAATCAATGCAAAAGATTTATACTACTTATACCAATGTACCAGCTGAATGATGGCCCTGTGACAGTCGCAGAAATGTACCACTTACATCTCCCACTGCAGGATACAACGTTCCTAGCTGCTGTCTTCCTGGACTCCTACCACATTCACACAAAATCCTTGCTTCTTCTGGAATGTTCTCAGCCAATGACTGTGCAAGCCCCTTCCTGTGGGACATGGGATTCCTCCAACAGATACTTTGGCTGCAGGACTCTCTAACAGCCTGGCCCAAACTTTCTTGGAACCATGCTGCAGTCTGAGACTTCCTACTTAATCTGCCTTCCTTCCTCTCCTTCTGTGACAGGTGACAGACCTACATTATGGTCTGAAAGCTTTCCTTGCTACTCCTTCCTTCTCTTTATCTTTTGAAGGCCTTTCCCTCAATGAATCTCTTACTGTACAGTCCCATCTTGACATCTACTTCTTAAGGAATTTGAACTAACCTAGGTCTTATCTACCTCAGTCAGACATAGCATTCTCAGAGAGTTTGCTATGTGTCAGGCGGTATATTAATTGTTTTATAAGTATCTCACTTAATTCTCACAACCCTATTAGGTTTGCATACATTACTATTCCAATCTTTCTTTTTTTTTTTTTGAGTTGGAGTCTCACTCTTGTCACCTAGGCTGGAGTGCAGTGGCACGCTTACGGCCACCGCAGTCTCAACCTGTTGGACTTAGGCGATCCTTCCACTTCAACCTTCCAAGTAGTTGGAACTACAGATACACACCATCATGTCTGGCTAATTTTGTTTTTTTGTGATTTATTGTAGAGATGAGATCTCACCAAGTTGTCTAGGCTAGTCACGAACTCCCAGGTTCAGGCAATCCTCTTGCCTCGGCCTCCCAAAATGCTGGGATTACAGGCTGAGCCACTGGGCTCAGTCAACTATTTCAATCTTATAGCTAAAGAACTGTCCCAAGATCTCTTATTCATTTTCTGGCAAACCTGAGCTTCAAACTAGGTGGTCTGATGCTATAGACCCAAGTTCTCTCAACCACTTTTCTCTATTGTCCTAAACAACTTTATTTATTAAAGGTAAATATTACTACTAATGCCTATTTAACTTCATTCCCGAATTAAAGTTCTTTTTCCCCAACATTGCTTATGCTATTTTTTCTTACACTACAATTTATTTTCTATTTTTAAGCTTATTTTTAGAATCCTAAATAATACATGGACGTGTTCTTATTGTAATAGAAGCAAACAACACAGAGGCAGAAATACTATTTATAACCAACAAACCACTGACCGTAGCTTTTGAGGAGGTGAATTTCAATGAATAGTTCCCTAACAGAATTTTTTTTTCCAAATGAGTCAAGTTTAGTGGTATTTGAACCTACAGTTTGAATCTTGGTGTTCAGCAGAACATAAGTGGTGAGGCCTTGTAGGGCCACGGGTACCCTAGATTTTAAGGAGAAAGAAAACCCAGGGAGAAATGAAGCCATTAGTATCAAGAATAAATGCACACAACTGCAGTGAGGAACCAGTCTTTTAAAGGAGATAAAATGTCAAGATACGTGCCCTCAGAATATATTTTAAAAGGTGGAGTAGAAGTTGCTCCCTTCTTAGAAATCATTTTATAGACTCAGAGACTAGCCCAGCCTCTTGAATTAGACTCCCATAACCAGCCCTGGTAGCCTAACTTCTTCGGAGTCTCCTTCGTGTGATCTTTCCTTTATTGTGCAAATTCAACTTTGGTCACCTACACACTCTTCTTTAACAAAAGTTTCTTATTTTTAAACGTATGATCTTGGATCTCAGCTTCAAGGTCTTCCTGGAGTTTAGCCGAGATGACTTTGTTATTTGCAAATCCAGGTTGACTCCTGTCCTCTCACTTGATGCTAATGCCCTTTACTTCTCATTCAAAGTTTTAGAATATCTTCTCTCAGCAAACAGAGAAGGCACGGATAAGGCGGCATCCCCTTCTCCGGTGCCACATTTCAACTTGATCTTTTCACTCTCTCTGTCAAATTCAAATGTCACTCCACTATTCACGTGTATGTGAAGGATTCTAATATACACCTCTTTGGCTTCTTTCAAAATTGCTTCAATTTCTCTGAAGTCAAAGGCCTTTTCAACCTTTGGAAATTATCTGTGCAATCCATTAACATGACTTAGTACACAATACAGCCGCTGTTAAGGGTTCACAAGAAGCGAGAGAAGGTAAAGTTTAAAAAGAGAGAAAGAAACAAAGCAAATAAAGATTTAGTTTTTAAAAGGCAAAAACATAAAAATAAAAGAAAGATTTAGATATAAATTTTTTCATGACAAATTCTAACTCATGTGGGTAAGACCTCTGAATAATTGTCCCTTCTTGTAGAGATAAACTCTCACAGTTAGTTTTAACTGTTGTCTCCTCAAGCAGATAGTAGTGATTGCTTTCTTGATAGTACAACTGAAAATTCAGTACCTTTAGCTCTTGTAAGTGAATTTTTAATTCTGAGATTTGCTGAGTTAACTCCTTCTGATTTTTTTTTTTACAAATAAATCAAAATCTGACTAGATATACCATTCCTTCTGTAAAAGGAAGCAATAATTTATACCATGCATTTAAAGACTACCTATAGCTATGGGAAATACTCAAAGTGCTAACGTGTGAAAAGGGCGAGATTAATACTATATGCACACTATAAACTCAGTTTTGTCAATCTGGATGGATAGATAGAGAGATTGAAGAAAAAAGTTTGACAAAAAATACAGTACCAAAATGGTCTTTCTGGAAATTGATGTGGTTCTTCTGGTGGTTGATTGGGGGAGGGGGGAGTCATAATATGTAAAGATTGAGGTACATTGTTTGGTTCTAAGGAAGGCTGCAGATCATCATCCCTCCTCTGGCCACATCCTTATGAGCAGCACAATGGGGACATCAAGCTAGCTTAGAAGTATCCTCTGTATGTGCTGATTTTTACCACCCTATTTATGCCTTATAAAGCTTGTGAATAAGACTGATAGTCCCCAAGTTTTATTCCCACAATCTTTGAACCCAATCCTGGTCTTTTGGACAAAGAATCAGACAGTCAACCATGACTACTTTTAGATGAGGTGAGAGAAAATATCATCCTATGTCTTCTAAAATTTTTACGCATACTGATTGCTTTTACAATTAAAATGTCTTAAGGTAAGATAAAAGATTACATGAGTTTTACATAAGGTTAGAGAAGGCTGACACTACTTCTTAAAAAAAGAGTCGATCATACGAACAGAGTGCCATGTGATCTCACTCATAAGTGGACCTTGATCAATTATAATACTGTAAGAAAGGGATTGGCAGTAGTGGGAAACTGTCAAGGGAGGGGAATGGGATTGGCAGTTGAGGGAAACTGCTAGGGGAGGGAGGGGCATACCTCATCAGCAAGGGTACCTGCATAATCAACATTTGTATACCTAACCCTGAATTGTACCCCACATCTTTATAATAATAATAATAGAAAAAGAGTGAATACTCTAAACCTTCAGGGCAATCTTAAGAACAGATACAAAACAAGGGACCCTGGCTCTGCCACTGCATTCATATGTGAGCTCTTCTGCAACTAACAACTTCTTTTCTCCGTGATAAAAGGATTATATCATTAAGTTACGCTCTTTGATAATTATCAACCTTCAGTTAGCCTTTTGGGTCCCTGGTCAATAACTTAACTCTAAGCAGTGGCCCGTCTCTTCTCTTTCCCACTCCTCTTGTCTCTCATACACTCTTACCTGAAATTCTGCATTTTTGTCAACTCGTCAAAGGCTGCTTCTAATTCACCTATATACACTCCTCTTTTAAGGTATGGTGTGTGGAAGATGGAATTAAAAGTATAGATACTGTTTTCCAAAGAGCAGTTATCCTCCTCCAGCCTTCTACCCTTATGATGATGTGCTAATTTGACTATGATGCATTTGGAAAAAGGCCATTGTCATGATCCTATATCTATTTGGCGCACATCTCTTGATACCACACCTCTACTCTAATTGCTCCAGTCATACTGTGAATTTTCCAATCTTCTCTTAGGAACGCTCCCTGGAATTTCAGAAGAGCAGCATGGTGCCAGATTGTATGGATTGGAGCATTTTCAATTCGTGAGATTCAACTGGCAATATTAAAGAATTAATTATAATGAAAATGCAAAGAAACAGAATCTTCAGTGAATTCCATCTGGGAACAGTCTTTTCTTAGGCCTCATATACTTTTTGATCCAACATAGTCTCCTGTTTTTTCTTTTGTTCATGTAATGTGAAATATCGAATATTATGAGATATTGGACCTAAAAATTTGATGCAGGTTATCATCAGATTGCAACTTGTTCTTAAAACAATTTATTACCCCCCAAAAGTGACTATGTATCTAGCCTGCATTACACACATACATGAGCATTTTTCCCCCAAGGGTCTGACTTATATCTCAATTACTCTGAGATGTTATTACATACACATAAAAAGACTAAATATGACTCAATAGGAAACAACCAAAGATTTGCCCATTTCTTATTGAGTTAAAATAGCTATTAATCTCTGTGGAAAGGATCTATTTCCATTTACTATAGTGTGTAAAAATGAGAAAGACTATGGTATTCATGCCCTGCCAAATAAAATTCTTTGCTGTTTACCTGAATGATTTTTTAGGTACATTGGCTCATCTCTCATGTTTAGGAACAATGATGAAGTTGTTGCCAGGAAAACAGCTTCTGTGTGTCATATATGGATTAGCCTCCTCCTTGCCCTGCAAGTTCACTGTCAATCATTTTAATGTCTCAGCCTAACATACATTTTGCAGTGTGTACTTTGGTGTCAACTCACAATATGGCAGAATAAAGACAAAAGTGACAAGGGAATTGATATCCAGTTCATGTCAAGGCATGCAAACATATGGCCAAATGAACAGATCAATAAATCTAAAGTAGGAAGAAGGGAACACATTACTTGTATTAGTGATTTGGATGAGGGATAATAGAAGAGAAGGAAAACAATAATAAGGGGCGTGATGCAGACATGTTAATTCAATAATTTTATTTTACTAGTGCGTAACGCAGTCTCATAAAATTATCACATATCATCTACTATAAACAGACTATATTTGAACCGAGACTTTACTCAAAAAGTCTGTGTTTTATGATTTCTGTGACTTAAGTAAAAGAAGAAACAGAACTAAAGTACCAAGATTTGAATTTGCGGTTTGAAATACAGACTGTGTATACATTTTAATAAAGAAAAACAATAAATGTGAACACTTAACATACAGTAGATGGGGTAATCTCTAATTCAGAGAAAATGGTTGCCAACTGCTACTGGTTTTCCTAGCTCAACAAGTCCTTCCTACATGCAATACAGATGTTTGGATTAAGCTGACACCATAGAGCATCACTTTTTTTTCTCTTTTTTGATCTTCATAGTATAATAAAAATGCAAGATTTTCCTAAAATAATAATGTCTGTGTCAGTGAACACAAGAATTTTACCCTGGTACAGATTAAAACTCAACTAATTACATGCATCGGTAGTTAAGATTGGTATTGTTATGACCTCAGTCAAGGTCCAATGAATAATATTTTGTTCTTCTGGGTTATTAAGAACTATAACACACCAATTATAAACTTTGTTCATATATGGGAACAATACCACATACCTATACTTAAATAGAACAAAATGAAAGGGGGATGTTTGAAGAATCATTCCTTCAAAAGTACTTAAAATAATATAATACATTTACAACACTCTATGAAAATATAAGTTTAGTACTTTTTGTTGGTTGAAATTATTTAGTTCTTTGCATCTTTCCCAAAAACCCATTCAAGGGGTTGCTCATTTTGAGAGAGAGAGAGTGGGTGGGGAGAGAGAGAGAGAGAGAGAGAGAGAGAGAGAGAGAGAGAGAGAGAGAGAGAGAGAGAGAGAGAGAGAGAGAGAGAGAGAGAGAGAGAGAGAGAGAAAGAGAAAGAGAGTGAGAGAGAGAGAATCTACACTGGGGCAAAACAACCAAAGGAAGGAATGCATTTGCCTACTGTATTTATCTTTTTCTACAAAAGTACAAAATTTCAAATACAGGAAAATAAGTACAAGAGAAATGACCAGAAACACATTTCCTTTATGCAGATGTCCTTGTCTTTTTATGAGACTCCAAGAATCTTTTTTGATTATAATTAAATAAAACAGTGTAGCTTTAGCTCATGATACCTGAGATTTAAAACAGTGACAGTCCCAAGTAAAAGAATAAAACTAAGAATTGTCCAAGGTAATATAAAGCTGGTGAGTGGCAGAGATGGAGTCCAGTTCCTCTTCCCACTTATTCTCGAGTTATTTTTGCTCTGATGAACTCTCACTGCCTAATTGATTAATTGTATATTCTAGGAATACACGTTGAGTGCCTATGACATGTATATTGGGTCATAATATAATTAGATTAACAGATCTCCAAGTGAGGAAAGACTTTTTTTGAATCTGGGTCTTACTCTATTGCCCAGGTTGGAGTACAGTGGCATGATCATGGCTCACTGCAGCCTCAACCTTCCGGGCTCACAAGATTCTTCCACCTTAGTCTCCTGAGTAGCTGAGACTACAGGCACATGCCACCATACCTGGTTAATGTTTTGATTTTTTGTAGAACTGAGGTCTTGCTATATTGCTCAAGCTGATCTCAAATTCCTGGGCTCTAGGGATCCTCCAACCTTGACTTCCGAAAGTGCTGGGATTATTGGTGTGAGTCACTGCACCTGGTCATAGAGAGACTTTTTGAACAGTGATCCTTCATTGGCTGCTATGGGTTTTCTCAAGATAGGATCTTGTTGAATGATGGAGTACCTGCATATGCCTTTCGTTTGTTTTTTCTATTTCTAACAAACAGAATTAAACTGTTTTTGTTAAAGGAGTGTGTCCCAATCCTTTTACACTATCATCTTTCAAATAAGGTTGGAGATGAAAAAGGCAAAGAAAAACTAGTTTGCCATACCTGACAAACCAAATCCAAAATTTAGGGATGTTTGGAATTTATCATCAGATTCAGTGGTGGACAATTTGACATAAAAAAAGAATTGACTAAGCCGGGCTCGGTGGCTCAGCCTGTAATTCCACGCCTTTGGGAGGCTGAGGTGAGTGGATTGCCTGAGCCCACGGGTTCGAGACCCGCCTGGGCAGCGAGACCTCATCTCTACAATAAATCAAAAAATCAGCCGGGCGTGGTAGCGCATGCCTGTAATTCCGGCTACTCGGAAGGCTGAGGCGGAAGGATCACCGGAGCCCAGCAGGTCGAGGCTGCGGTGGCCGGGAGCGGCCACTGCACTCCAGTCTGGGTGACAGAGTGAGACTCCGACTCAAAAAAAAAAAAAAAAAAAGGATTGACTAGCCAGAGGGCAAAGACATACTAACGAACCACTGCTCTGTTGGAAGCCCTCAGCATTCCTACCCTTGTACCCTGCCTTGCAAGATGTTGGTCCAGTATTCTGGTAACAACAACAAACAACAACAAAAATGGCACAAACAACTTAGAAAGTTATTCCAATTCAGAGCTTATTAAAGTCATTATTTAAGCCATCCTGAAAGGCAAGGAAATAAGACTTTTCCTAATTTCATGGCATGAGGTAACACCATATGGCCAACAAAATTCTCTAATATTCCCCCAGCCAAAAGATTTCTGTCTTCATTTTCATTACTCGAAAGCCCCAAGGACTTCACATGTGCGAGGGATGAAGCACATCATAGTTACTAATATTTCTAGGAGAAAATGTGGGAAATTCTGGTACCAACACTAAACATTGAAAAACCAAAAATAATTGTTCCATTCACTTTTATCATTAGCATTACATAAGAAATGAACTGTGCTTATAGGATTTATAGGACTTGAATTTGGGTAAACCAACATTCATAAGTAACATTATGTTTTGTTTAATGCTCAGGACAGCTCTTCAGTTTTCTTATTAAGTGCCAACATTCTGCTGTATGCAGAATTGGTCAGTGTATGGCCAAGATGGAAAAACAATAATAGCTTCAAGAATCTTTTAAGCGGAATCAAAATTACTGTGCTTTGGTGGACATTTCATTACTCCGCATTCATTTTATCAAATGAGAGCTGTTCAGTATAATTAGTTCTTGGGGCGGGGGTTGTTCTCTTTACTTAAAAAAAAAAAAATTAAAAGCCTTTAAAAGTGTTCTATTTGCCCATAAGGTCTAGCTGTATTAAACAGATAGTGCCTTACCATTTTCTAATATACAGTAAAAAATACCATAAAGTTTTGCAATTAGTTAAAAAGTCAAAAACTCAGCAAGAAGTCCGGTTTTTCCTCTCAACTATCCGTTAATGAAGGTTTCAACGTTAATTGCCTTTTCATTAAAAATTCTTTAAAACCCTTCAGTACAAAATCAAATTAGCTACTAAGCTTTGGAACAATCTCCGTAATTCTGTTGTGGACTCCACTGTTCATTATTTGGATTGGTGAGATTAAAGAGCAAGCTTATGCCTTCCAGATACTCCAAAAGACTGACTTTACATTTTTTCGAGTTATTATGGAGCACTTTCTTCAAACCTTCTCTGAAAAAAGTCATATTAGACAGAATTCCATTATCATGAGCACTGATTTTTAAAATGTCTACAGTATCATACATCTATGTCTATACACCCGAAGTCTTGTTTGTGGAAACAATGCTTTGGGGCATATGTTCATACAAGAATGAGAGCCTACTTGTGCCTGGCACTAGACAACTGGCATTCTTTTTGTTCTCAACGAGGACTCAGATCCTTATCTCTGATTTACCTCTGTGAATCCCTAAGCAGATTACTGATGGAGCTATACATTTTATTTCTAACAATGAGATAGTTACAGTAGAACTTCATTGGGTTACAAACAAGGCAATGCTTATGCCACCGTGGAAGGCCTGATGCTGACTCTTCTTACATTCAAACAAAACAAAATACATCTTGTCCACCAACAGCAACTTTTTTTCATTTTTAATCTATATCAACATCACTATCTCCTATGTAACTCTGCAGTTGTTGCCAATGCCTTGTGAAAAAAGCAAAGATGATATTTGTATCCAAAATTCCTAGAGAGGAGTAGGAGAAAAATACTGTACATTGATATCTACAATGAGAGCAGAGAGAACAGAGAGAACAAGAGTCTTTAATGACATTCAGGAGAGGTGTTAAAAGGGATAAGAGAGAGAGAAAGACAGAGGTGAGAAAAGGGACAGAAATAAACATTCGTGGGCCAATCCTCTGCCGAGTACTTCTGAATAATTTCACATTAAAGAAGAGGTTAGTTTATCTACAAAAACCCTGCAGAAGTTGCTATTGTGAACTGGACACCTTATGGATAAAACAGATTTGAACATTTTTATATGGGTGTGGTTTTAGAGTACAGACTTTAGAGACAAAGATTTGAACACTTGCTCTATATTGGATAATTATTTTTACCTCTCCAACACTCAGTTTTCTCACTAGAAAATATAGTTTCTATTCCTCCAGTTTTCTCCAAGTTGTGTTACTTAACTGAGGTAATTCATGTAAACCTTTAACCCTGAACCAGGCACATTCTCAATAATTATTACGTAGTAAACTTGAGAAGAACATAAGCATTCGGTCTCCTTAATTGTCAGGGTTCATTCCAATACATCATTTTGAAGAATCAATAAAAAATTCTTACAAAGGCATTTTATTTATGCATCATAGAAATTATAAAAACAAGTACAATAATAACCTCTCAAATCGTTATTCCTTTCTTTAGCACCCCTCATGAACTTGAGATTCATGTTTGTACCACACTTATCTATTGATCCTGCAGTCACATTTCTTATGTTCAAAACCAAATATATCTGATCCACCAACAGCAACTTGCTTCTTTCTTTTTAAAATTATTTTGACATTTTCGTTCTATATCAACAACACTATCCCCTATGCAAAGTACAGTTGTTAACAATTTGTCCCATACCTTTGTCTACCATACATGACCGCTACCTGATTAGAACTGAGAAAAGTCTTCTGAATCCTCCCCAAACCTTCTGTACCTCTATTTCCACAGCCCAGTTCAGAATTTCACTGTATTTTCCTGAAGGGCAGTAACGACACACCAACATGCACCTGCCCATGTTTTCTCCCCCCATTCTAGTTCCTTTTCACACCATCACCAAAACTAGCATTAGAAAATATAAGTTGAGTCCTGTCAGTCACTTGCTTCAAACATTTCCTCCAGTACCTCTAGTATTAAGTCAAAATTCCTTAGCCTATAACTTTATGACTCTAAATTAGCTTTCTAGCCTCATTTCCCAATATGCTAAGTCATTTCTCTTGGCAATATATGTTATTAACAATATACCCAACATGCCATCTACAATCATTATTTCTACACAGTTCTTGTCTTTTGATTTCCCCTTCTTTTTCGTCATGATACAGTTAAAATGTCATTTTGCCTCTAAGCAGTCCCTCTCATTCAGCTGTAGCAGTTTGGTCCCTCCTTTGGGAACCATCACTATATGATTTTCTAAACCTCAGTTTAATCTTCCATGAAATGGAAATAAATGATTCTTGTCTCAAAAAGAGGACAGTTTGAGAACCAAATAGAATGCTATTTAATATTGGAAAACTATAAATCAATATAGAAATAGTGCCAGGCATGGAGCCAAGAGCTTTAGAGATATTCTCTCATCCAATCCTTAAATATTAAACAGACATCATGAGTGACACAGTATGTTGTTACCTGAAAAAAGAGAAAAAAAAAATACTTCCCATACACATCATTTTTCACTTGTGTTATAATACTTCACTCTTCTCAAAGATCCTTGCATACATATTTCTCCTTTGATCACTTTTTAAAAAATTGTATTTTATTGTAACTTAACACTTAACTACTTGACTTCAACTTGTCCACTGTATAGCACTACAGGTTGCTCATCAGGGATCTAGAATTACGTTAAATTAGGTGTAGTGTTAGAGTCACATATGAAGGGTTAAACTCTGTTAATTAATTATGTAAGTTAAAATTCCTCGGGAGCCTTGGGGCAAAAGAACAATTCACAGAGCAATAGAATGAAAAAAAAAAAAAAAAAAAAGAACCTAATTAGGTGTATAATTAACTCTTTCAGTGATGTAATGATAACACAGTACAATAAGAGTGTTACAAATATGCTTAAGGTCTAGCCAGGTTATCATTTGAATGTTTTCAAGACTAATACAACCAACACTGAGATGAGAATTTAGACTCTTAAGTGAAAAATTATAGATTCATTTAAACTACATCAATTATGCTACAAGCATTTAGTGACCCTCCACAACTGAGTCTACTTTTTTCTAATTATATACATTTTATCTAAATACATTAAAATAGTGTCTGACAAAACATATTTTCTCCATTGTTTTTGATAGACAGCAAATCTAAAATAATTCAAAGAAAAAAATGTGCTTTGTGGAAGTAGCTTATTTCATTCTGGAGACTAAATGCATTTGCAGAAAGGATTACATTTTGTTTGGCAATTTATTTTATTGACAAAACATATTTCATCACATATTCCATCACATTCAGTAGACAAATGCATGTTGTCAAATACCCTATTTCCTGCTTGTGATGAAAAACACATATTTTTCAGATTCTATATTTTTTAAATGGTGGAGTTCTATAGATATGCTCCATTTGCTGTAATTTGGCCCGAGGTGTCTAGATTTGGATTCTATCCAAGGTATATGACTTCTTCCTCCACTATAATGTAAATTAACCTCACAGGGATTATTAATGTCCATCTTCACCCATAAAAACATCAAAATTCAGCTTACACTGTAATCATGATGATAGGATCCTATTGTCTAAACATAAAACTCAAATGGTTCCCATACACTCACCAGCCGCTAAAATGCAATTACCCTTTACAAAGCAATGCGCATGCTAAGTAAATATTTAATCTAACCTATTTGTATATCTGTTTAATGTTGGTAATTCAATTATTGTGTGTCCTTTCCATATTTGCCCTCATTCCTGATATATGTATTAAATTATGAATAAGTTCTTAGAGGTCAAGAAGCAGATCTGTGCAATTTGTTCCAAGGAGCACTCAGCACAGTGCTTCGTGAAAACAAGTGCTTAACAAATTCTTGTTTGTGGCACAATGGTAATGACCTTTCCCAGTCAAAAATCTTTTGTCAAAACATGTTGCCTCTATTTTCGTGTCAACAATTATTTAATGAGCACCGACCATGTGGCAAGCACTGTAAAAATGTCAAGGGATACAGACACTGACGGCCATGGTCCCTGCCTCCAAAGGGCTTACATTCTATTAGGCAGGGAAGGTATGAAAATAAAGTATTATGACCCAAGGTGATCCAGGCAAGAGTGGAGTTTGCACTGGGTCCACACACAGTACAAAGGTGGGAGAGATGAATACTTTTGGGGTGGAGGAAATCTGTATGTGTTTGGTAAGTTGACATGAATAGGGTTTCAAGACTGTACAAAAGCTTGCCAGTGAGTAGAGAGGAGAAAGGTATTTCAGGCAGGGAGAAATCTGGGCCATGTCATAGAGGCAAGTGTGTGGGGATGTGGATGTGTGTGCATGCTGTGGACAAACCCGTCCTTCAGTCAGGATTGCTGTGGTGTAAAGGGTGTGGGGAATATGCAGGATTTGACACTGAAGAGGTTGGCAGGGCCCAGAGGGGACTTACATGCCAAGAAGCATAGAATATCTTATATAAGACTTAAAAAGCACTGATGATTGTCAAATTCATATAGAGAATAAAGGGGATGGGTATGCAGAAGTAATAAAGGCACACAAGTTGGAAGTCTGTTGGGGTACTCCAAGAAACATCTAAAATGTACAAACTAAGGTGGTAGTGATGTAACCAAGTAGAATGCAAGGATTTTAAAGAAATCAAAATGTGAAATGAACAGGATTGTGCCAAAAAGGTTAAGAAGGAAAGTGACACCTGAGTTAAGCTCTAAGTGATTGATGTTTGAAAACTAGATATTACAGTTGTCCAAAGTCACTGAACTCCTTCTATAAACAGAATAAACTCAAGAAACCTCCTCAAACCTCATTTACATTTTCAATTATTCACCAAGTCCACGGGTAAAGCTGGTTGTCAGAGCCAGATACCATAAAATATTATAAATATACAGGCTACAAAGAGATATTTGTACTTCTCAGGTTCTTAGAACAAAAAATTACCAGGTCAAAATCTATTCCAAAAGGCAGCTTTATAAATAGAAATAGCAGTGAACTGTGCATCAAAAACCGGTCCCAGGACAAACTCTTATCTGCCGTGGGATGTTGAACACGGTATTCAATCTCTACAAGACTCAACTACATCGTCTGTACACAGGATAGCTACCTGTCCTACATGTCTAACTTAGTCTTACAGTGAGTATCAAACATTATAGTTGCATTCATCTTCAGAAAAATGAAGAACCTTACAGATCTAAAGCAATATAATCATAAAGAAATATTATTACTGTGTAAGATCAGTCAACTTTTGCACTACTTACTTCTGAGTCTTGCAATTCTAAGACAAATCTCTTTAGTGGCCTTAAGTAGCATCAAGTATTTTTGGTAATATTGGAACATAAGAGATTTATTAAATCATACTTCCAACCTTTTTGGTTGGAAACCACTTTTACCACTTCCTATACTTCCAACCCTTATGTTCAATCTCTTATTAAGTGGTACCATTTATTTCTTTGAAATTTATCTAAATTTACCCTTACTCTTTATTACCATTGACAACTGCCAGTTAATCTCCGGGCCAGTTAAATAGCATCTCAGCTTTTCTCTCTCCTTCAGCTTAGCCCATCTTCAGGATTTCCCAGTCTCCATACTGTAAATGTCCACAGAACTAGACATGTTTCTCCCAGATCAAACATACCCTAAAGCTCTACATTCCTGAAGGACTCCACCCAACACCCTCTATGACCCCCCCATATCTTCTTACCAACTTGTTCTCTATCATACACATGAATTCTTTTCTTACTTCTGTCTTTGTCCCCATGGTTACTTCCAAGTGAAATACCTTCCTCTCCTCCTGTACTCTGCTTATCTAAATCTTGCACACATGGCCAGCTTCAGTATAAACTTTATATCTCCTCACAAAACCTTAGGAAATCTAAAACCACTCTACCCGGAGTGACAGCCTCTGAACTCCCACATCAGTGCTAGTGCTGGATACATATATATAGCCTTTAGACATCATCTATCCAAGTAGTTAAGTACAAGGGCTCAAGGGCTCTGCATCCTGTTCCCTCACTTGCTATGTGACTTTATTATTTCATCTCTTTGTGTTTTAATTGCCCTATCTACCAAATGAGAGTAGAGCAATGCCTAACTCAGGGTCCTTGTGAGGATTACATAAGCATTAGGTCACAAAACCTGGCACACAAAAAGCAATAATGGGAACATTTGTTAATTGATTATTATTATCAGACATATTAGTAGCATCTCTTATTAATCTCTGTTTTGCTCAGTACTCTATTGTTAGCTGTAGCAAGATTGAACATATGTATGTATTTATATGTTCAATATATATATATAGATAGATACACACATACAACCACTATGTATATATATCCATACATACACATTGTATACAATTAATCTTAGTAGTGTAAACCAATCAGATTCTGTGAGCAAAGATTTTGGACAGGGAATAGAGGGATGGATTGTCTCTGTTCTGCAATGTTGAGAGCTTCAACTGGGAAGACGGATAAGTCTGGGATCTGGAATCACCTTCACTTATGTCTGACACTTGGGTGGGGACAACTCAAAGGCTGGAATCAGAGCACCTACACTTGGCCTCTTTATGTGGCCTAGGGTCTCACAGCATGTCAGCTGTGCTCCAAGAGGCTGTTCCCCAAGAGCTAGTGGAAGCTGCTGACCTTTTCTGATCTAGCCTCAAAGTCCTGCAGCGCCGCTTACACTGTGTTCTACTGGATACACACGAGTCACAAGATCAGTCCAGATCAAGAGGATGGGATATAAACTCTACCTTCTGACAGGGAGTAGCATGATCATGTGGCAGAAGAATAGGTAGGATGGAAGATACTGTTGCTATTATCTTTGGGAAATACAATCTCCCAACAAGTGATACTGTGTAACACTCAAAATTTCTTCAAAACTCAGTTCAGTTAATAGTGGTAGAACCCTACCTGGAATATGGCTAGCCTTTCATAATAATTACTGAATTAACTTTTTCACATCAGTTTCATATTATTCTCCCTTGAACTAGTCTATAGGCTTATTGAGAGCAGGAATTACACCATATACTCTTTTTATATACCCAACAAAGTCAAAATAATTGCTGGGATTGAGGGAGATGAATGATAGCACCATTGATTATTGTGGGGAGCATGGCATAAATCTTGAATTCATCAGCTGTAAAGCAGGGGCACGCAAAACTTCAAGCAAGGAGAGAGAACATCTCTATTTTGGTTACAGGTTCCATAAATTTTGGTTATTTTTATATTCTTAGGACTATATATTTGAAGAATGATTCAAGTGACACCTAAACATATATCTTCAGAACTGCATTACTTCTCTCAATGTAAACTAATTAAAGATGAATAACTGCAATTACTGCCTTTTTAATCCTTTCCTACTCATGTTGAATTTGTGTCACCTTGTAGTATTTAGATCGTGTTCTATTTGCTCTGATTCAGATTCTGAGTCATCAAAATGTCTGAAATAGGTCTGAAAATAGCCTGAATTAATTCTCTGGATTGCTGCTTATAACAGATATACAAGGGAAGCATTTCATAATTTTAAAGAAAAACTCACTTTGTTGCCAAAAAAACCAAACCAAAACAAAAACAAAACCTAAAACTGAGAAGCTGCTTGTCAGACACCAGGTATGTTATAATAATGTAGCAGAAGCAAATGAAGTAGCAAGAAAGAAAGACGGAAAAAAGGGAAAACGGTCAACTATTAAAAGGAGCACAGTCTTCAATTCATTTATTGAAAACAATTTGAAGGACCTTCGCAGTCTCCCTAAATGTGGCCTCAAGGACAATGAAAGCAATGAAAGTGATCTGGCAGCAGTGACAACCAAGGGGAGGGAGAGAAATGGTGATTTCAGAGGCAGTCACAACTAACACACGGACTGGAGTTATTGCGGTAAGTGAGCTCTGGGTGATAACTGCAGGTCTCCTGGGACCAGAAGAGAACCAGCATCACCTCCTCCCATAGCCCAGGTGCCACTGGCATCTAAACAGCAGGAATCATTCACACACCATCTCCATCTGTGCCTTCCCCCTTTCAAGTTTCTGCCTGATGACCAGAGGAAAAACACTATCATTCACCCAGGCCGTCTGTGTAATAGCTGTAATTAAAGCCCTCTAATTGCCAACAATCCAGTGTGTGAGAACTTGGCCGAAAACGTACACAATGAAAGCATAAGGCCATCTTGACACAGGGGAAGGTGAAGGGCACGTTTTAAATTGCCGGAACTGAATAGCTTTCTGTCTACAGGTGGAAGGTAACGACTGCTCACAGGTTTTGGCAATTGTCATTCACCAAAGGGGAGGCACTCACAGGTGAAGAAGTGCCAAGGAAATCTCAAAAGGACTCATCCCAAGCACAGCACCACAGGGCTCACTCCAAGCTGATCTATGTTGCTTATTTCAGTGGCCATCCTGATCCCTGAGGTGGAAATCTTTCCACATGCCTGGAGTCTTCCTGAAAGCCACTATAATGGATAAGTCAGTTCAGAAAATCCAAGGGGTCCACATATTCACTTTTATTTTTTAAAGTTCCTTTGTAGAGAGAACTACAGAGATCAGAAATTTCTATGTTTCACAAATATGAGAAACTTCTATTGCTATTGTTATTCTAGAAGTGTGTCACAGGCAAACTATGAGTATTATTAGTAAAACAATAAGAACTATTATTAGTACAATAACAGCTACCTTTTTATTTCTTTTAAGGAAGGGTCTCATTCTATCAGCTAGGCTGAAGTACATTTGCCTGATCAGAGTTCATTGAAGTCCAAACACCGGGGATCTCAACCTCCCAAGTAGCTGAGACTACAGGTGTATGCCACCGTGCCTGGCTAATTTTTAAAATTTTTCATAGCGAAGGGGTCTTTCTATGTTGCCCAGGCTGGTCTTGAACTCTTGAACTCCTGTTCTCAAGTGATCCTATAACCTTGGCCTCCTGAAGTGTTGGGATTACAGGCATGAGCCAGCATGCCTGGCAGCAACTACAATTAATGTGTAATGGAATATTTGATATGTGTCAAGCACTATGGCTGGTAACTTCTCCACAGGGATTATCTCACTAAAGTTCCAAAAGAGCCCTATATGATAACATTATTATATCTCACATTTTATAGATAAGAAACAGAAAGGGTAGATAACTTTGCCAAGGTCACATAGTCAGTAAGCAGTAGAGCTAGGAATACAAAACCAGTTGGTCAGGTTTCCCATCCCTTGCTCTTAACAAAGAGATCTCCCATACAGAAATTATTTTTACAAGTCTGAATCTGCAGTTGGCGTACTTATTTCAATGCAGATTCCAGGGCCCTGGCTCCAGAGCTTCTGATTCCATAGGATGGTATGTGCCTAGAAATCTGTATTATAGCCAATACGTCAAGCAATCCTCATGCAGAGAGACTAGGTTAGGAAAATATTACTAGCCAGGCTGTATAGTTGATAAATAATACAAAAGTCATGCTTGGTGTTGTTTACAATCAATTTGCATCACTTTGGATTCTATCTATTGATAGACTAACCTGCCCAGTCATGGGAACTGGGTCTTAGAAAGCTGTTCATTTTAGACAGAATGCTTGACCATTCTCTCCTTAAGGGGCTTCCTTTTTCTCAGTATGTTTTCCAGTTTTATGTTTTCATCTCAAATACAGTCTCAATTGGGTTCTAATATGGATTTAACAGCTGCTAATCTCTTCTTTAATAAGAAAACAGACAGAAACAACAGGAATGACAAGCTCTGGGAGACTTGAGGCTGAAGAATCAATGGAAGGCACACCCGGCCCCAGTGCTCTTAGGACGGAGGACCCAAACTTGCAACCTCAGATCTCACGTTTCAATGTTTTCTTGTAAACATTAAACTTACAACAGGTCTAGGACTTTCTGACCATTCAAAATCATCTTTCCTCTATTATCAATACATAAGTGGAAAAAAATCCAATTAGAGACAAGAAGCAAAGAAATGCATGGTTATCTAATTACCATTCTCTTCTGAGTTGCACTTAAATGTTATAAGGTTCAGTCCACCTAATCAAATATACTTACTCCCACATGTTATTTATTATGATTCTTTTTAAGTGCTTTAAAAATAACACATTGGAGCAGAAATAATAGCATGAAAGAACTTTGTATTCATTTTCCACTTGGTGGCCATATAAAGGTGGTATATTTCAGCATAATTCATGCATCTGATATAGAAAAAGAATAAAAACTAGAGAAAAATGGGAGAAAATGTGGCATGATATTATCTTTATGATAAGTAACACATTCAAATATTATTGTTACTGTAACCACAACACCAGTGAAAGTCAGAAATGACTTACACAAAGCCAAAAAAGAGATACCCAGGACAGCAAGAAATAGTAGCTGCGATCTACATTTATGGAGCACTTATCTTGTGCCAGGCTCTTCTCTAAGTTTGTTACTTGAGAAGCACGAAAAATATAAACGTCTACCACTAAAAAGGGACTGTTAGAAGGGGGTCTTTCTTTTCCCTTCATGAAATGCCAAGAAACAGGACTTTTGCATTAGGAATAAATTTTTCTCTACTTGGGAATAAATATATAAATCTTTGACATCATTGTCTTGCTGCCAAAAAGCAGGATCTAATTTATTGATGTTGGATCTTATGCACATGGAAATGAAAACATCTGATTTTAACTAATGCATCAAAATACACAAAATGGATCATAACAACTACCATTTTTTGTGAATGCTACCTGCAGGCTGGTGCCAAGAGATGATGCATCGCTTCCATCTCTGACTATCCCTATGCTGGTAATTACATTCCAGAAGCAAAGTGAGGCAGTAAGGACCACACACTTTCATTATCCATTAACAGCATGCTACATTAAACTTTGAATATTTACCTGGATGCTAATTAAATATTTGTGACTGCGGCATCAATAAGGAAGGAAATTTTTGGCCAAGGCCTCTTTTGCCCTTGGTTTCTCTGCAATTCTTTGTAAATAATATCCTGAATTTTTAATACATCAACCCACACAGAATGCACTCGATCAAATCATCTTCAAAATAAGCAAATCCCGCCAATCCATTACCTCAGTATACCATAGGACTAGCACAGGCAAACACCCATCATTGACAAGTCAATGCCCTGAGCGTTTGACTCTCTAAGAAAAAAAAAAGGCATTAGTTAGCATTTAGATGGGTGACAAGGCAGCAGACAGTGAAGTCTGAACCCTGCAGAAAGGCATCCAGCGTTCTCTGGAGTGTGTAAGCCTTCATGACTGGCTGACTAGATCATGGACAAAAACGACTCACATTGCAAGATAAGGAGAAAAACCAAACAGTTTCAGCAGTTTAACCAAACCAAGACTGAAATGTGTTTAGGCCAGGTCTATTCATGTTACACAAGACTTTCTGTTTAACAATCACAAGCCTGCATGGAGATAGAATGTACTTGTCTCTCCTCTCTATATTATAAGAGTTATTATTTCCCTAAATCATCTAGTATATCCATCTCATTACAACCTTCTATTTCCTCTCCCACTAGATAGCATACCTAAACACTCAATGTGGGAACAAGTAAGAAACTGCTGGAATTCAGAGAACATAAACCAGGTTGGGGTGGATTAATTATAAGCCTCAGACCTTATAAAAAGGCAGGATTTGAACTGAGGATGGGTCAGATTTTTAGAGTAACGGCCAGGTAGAATAGAGGAGAGACCAAAATCTCACTAGGAAGTGACTCTGAAAATAAAGTGCCCAAAAGGTTTGGAAAGAGTATGATCAGGTCAGGAGGCATGTGGTAAGAAACTAGTTGTTGCCAGAGTAAAAGGGAATGGGAATGTTAAAAATGTGTTATGATCAGAGTGAAGTGAGAATTTAAATCTAGTAATGATATGGAGGTGAATCTCTTACAAATTTTTCAACAGTGACACTTTAAAAAGTAAATCAGAAAAGGGCATTACAAAATTGCTAAGAGTAGATTTTAAATGTTTGCTCCACACACACAAAAAAAGAGATAAGTATGTGAGGTGATGGATATATTAATTAGCTTGATCTTATCCATCCATAATATATACATGTATACAAGCATCACATTGTACCCCATAAATGTATACAATTACTATTTTTCAATTAAAAATAAAATGAAACAATAAAAAGAGAAAAGGGACACAAGGTAACTTTCTTGGAATTGAAATATTTATATCTGGTTTTAGGTAGTGGTTACGTAGGTGTGTACTACTGTCAAAACACGAACACTTAAGATTTGTAGATTTTACTGTATTAATTTTATTGTATTAAAATTAATTTTTGTTATGTTAATTTTATTGTGTTAACATGACCTCATTTTAAAAATGAAATTAAAACATAAAAAACAAAAACTCAGATACTCTGTCCTTTAAATCGCTCCAGGTAATCCTTGGGTACAAATAATATAGTCAAAAACCCAAGCACTTTATCACAGCTGACAAAGCCTCTGCTTGTCCCTGCTTACCTCTCCACCTTCCCCTCAGATCACTCTTCACTTGGTTGTCCTTCCCAGCCAGATTCTCCTCCTTTGTGTTTCAGGGACCGGGCAAACACTGCCCCATGTCAGTCTTTGTACTTGGAATTCTCTATGCCTACAGAAATGTTCTTGTTTCAATTCTGCTCCCTGGCAAAGTTGACCATGGTTCTTTCTACAAAATGGCCTCCCTAAATTACTATCTCATTGCCCTGTTAATTCCATCATAACATTTGTCATTATTTATACTAATCCCACTTATTTGTATGCTGAATTTCTCATCATCAGTCTCTTCCACTAGAAGGGAAGCTCTGTGATTGGTGGGAGGTGGCCTTTTCCACAGGGTCCAGCTCTGGACTCAGTACATGATAGGCGCTCAATAAATAGCTCTTTTGTGAATTTTTGTATTATATGTAACTCTTATTAACCACATACCCCTATTTCACTAGCAATCCCTCAAGGGCAGAGATATATAAGAAGACATGTAAGAAGCCTATAAAATGTTTGATTAATTTATGTATATGTTTAAATTTAAATCCAAAATACCTTCACCAGTAAATTTCAAGAAAATTTCATTTTTCAGAGAAATTAATCTGCCCCTGAGAAATGCACTGACTCACCTAGTTTTAAATCACAGAAACTGAAGGTTGCAAGGACTTTCCCAGCCTGCCAAATAGAACTGGCTCTTGACACAAAGGAATAAGAAAGTCAACCTGCAATGAACTCACTCAAGTCTTCTCCACTGTGAGAAGTAGCACAATCCTTAATCAAACCATTTCAGAATGATAAATTTTGGAGGACTTTTATGTTTCACTCTCAGTGGACTATATAAACATACTGAAAAAAAGTAGTAATAGATTTTAGACAATGAAAAGTGACCCAGATTCCTGTTTCCTTTCTTTTATAATAATTATAGGAAACAATGAAAAGATATAAACAATTGACTCACAGAACAACATGAGTGAATCTCCCTCAAAAATATACTGAATGTTTCCACTCATAAAATTCTAGAAAACCCAAACTTCTATATAGTGACAGGAAGTAGAACCATGGTTTCCTGGGAATGAGGGTGTAGGAAAGGATGGATTACAAGAGAGCCCAAGACATTTTGAGGTGATGGAATTGCTTATGGTAATGGTTTCATGAGAGTATACATATGTCAAAACTTGCCAAATTGAATGCTTAAAATATGTGCAGTTTATTATTGACAATTATACCTTAATGAAGTTGTAATATATAAAAATAAAACAGGAAGACTCAACTTCAAATGATTTTTAAAACTTTAAATATGCCATCAAATTTTAATTTTTGTAATTCCCGGGTATGTGTCCACTGCTTGTTGAAATACATTATCTTTCTGTTACCTGATCATTCTTATGCATCTGTTGAAAGTCAGCTCAGACATCAACATTCCCTACTCTTAGAATGATGGTAGAGGACATTTCCATCATCCACTGGGTCAGTTAGCAATCCCACAATCTTGATTTGTGCTCAAGAACCACCAAGTGAGATACACCACAGAGCTTTGATGACTCTGGGTCAGTATCTCCTAAGGTCAAGGGTTATGAAAAAAATATTTGAATTCCAGACCATGTCAGAATATAGTGATTAATCCACTTGCATTTTGTCTGCCTATCCAAATTCTCTTCCTCCCACTCTAGAAGCCTAGGGAGTCCATATGGCCTTTCCTTTCTATACCTTGCAGGTAAGACAAGGCACAAAGTCGAAGACTTGTGCAATTGGCTATTCCCAATCCAGGACTCTGAATGTTTACACATAACAGGGAGAGTTCAAAAGTTGATGTAGGTATAGCATTCAGAATCCTTAATCCTCATGGCAGACACTGTTCCAAAGTCTTTGGAAGGGCTTAAGCTGTGGCTTTTGTTGCCAAATCTCCTTCTGTTCCTGTCTGCTTTATCAACCTTGTTTTTCTGGCTTCCTAATGATTCTAGAAGCTACCTGTCATTCTTCCAATAATTTCCTTTTCTGCTCAGGTTGCTTATAGATTAGAATCCTGGCTCAACAAAGATGACCTGGCACAAAACACAGAACCAAGAAAACCGGATATGTGAAATAGAAGAAGGGAACTAAGATACTAGAACCTCTCCATGAACACTTGTATCCATGGAATCTTGGTTCATAAAAATGAATCTGAGTTCTATGACTTTTCCCAATTCCACAGAACAGTGTCCCAGAGTTATGAATGAGGCATTCTTCCTGTTTGTCACACAACTTCTACTCCCCCCACCCCACAACCCAAATGAATTCTCTTTCAGAGAGAATCCACTAGAGTAATTTAGGATTCTCCCAGATTTCCTAACTAACATGACTAAGCCTAGCCAGTAGAAATGCCAGGGCAGTGATTTGATGGTTGCGTTTCAGAAACTTTGGAGACCCCAGTAAACCATAGAATATTAACCATGATGTGAGGGAAAAGGAAATTCAAAGCTAAGATTCCAAGTCAGAAAATCAGAAGGATCCTCAATCATTCTTTACTCTCAAATTAATAGCTCCGTAGGAAAGAACCCTTAGAAAGAAGATACTTGTATTTTTTTTTTATTGAGGGATGTCTGCTTATGTCTTTTGTTCATTTTTCTAGTGAAGTGTTTGCTTTTTTTATTGATTTGTAAGGGTTCATAATTTTAGGAATGACTATAGTGCAGTTGGTAAAAGTATGGATTTTACCCTCAAAAATGTACTTCCAAATCCTAGCTTCACTGTATCTTATGTGGCTCTGGGAAAGTCTTTTCTCTAAGTTTGTTTGTCTTGTCTATTAAATTGAGATAATAAGAATATTTGCATCATAGGGCTATTGTAGAAATTTAGGGAGATGATCCCACATAAAATACTTAGCACAATACAGGCCCAAGAAGGTTTTTATTAAATATTAGCTGTATTAGCTAGTACAGTATCGTATATTAGTTTATTTTCTTTTCATTCATATTAACTCTATAACCTAAATCTAGAGATGGTGTCAGAAAGTTTTTCTAAAAAGGATCAGATAGTAATACTTTTTAATTAATTAAAGTAATATTGCAGACTTCATAGCCCAGACTTTCTCTGCTACAATTACTCAACTCTGCCTTTATAGTATTAAAGCAGTTACAGATCATATGTAAACCAATGGATGTGCTGTGTTCCAATAAAACCTCATTTATAGACACTGAAATTTTAATTTTATATAGTCTTCATGTTACTAAATATTTATCTTCTTTGGATTTTTTTTGACCATTTAAAAATGTGAAAATAATCCTAGGTTTGTGGATCATCTAAAAACAGGTGGCAGGTGAAAGTTGGCACATGGGCTACTGTTTCTCCACCTCTTATCTAGAAAAAGAGATGAATGTTGTATATGGCCCCTGTTTGAGACAAATATTCACTTCAAGTCTGCCATCAGAACCTGCAGCTAAATGACATGCTGATAGACAATATGGTAAGACTTGATCAACAAAGCCAGTACTGTAACTTTGAGAACCTCAGAGTATGTCATAAATGCCACGTCAAATGCCAAGATTTTCTTTACACTGCATTTTTTAAACTTTCAATAAAAAGTCACCAACAGCTATTCAAGTCTATTTCTACTTGGTTGTTAGAAAAATTCTTTCTACTTTCATTATATTAGAAGCATCTTGAAAGGAAATTAACAGTTTGTCACCTTAACAGTGTGAAATTATGCAGATGAAAACTGTAATTTTTAAAAGATAATGTCTTTTATTCATTTATATTCATAAGCATTTACTAGAAATATCTGTATTTAGGGGATTTTAAAAGAAAAATACTGCACAAATTATAAAAATATCCCTCAACTAAAAGGATTTGCTTAACTATGGTTGCATTTTTATTCCAAGATCTCATCCAACTCTCAACCAGCAATGCCTTAATTACTTGTATAATGTACCAAACTATATATACCTACAGTCTGACATGAAACAAATGTCATTGTGAGGTTAAGAACATGTTTTAGTTCCTTCATTTCTTATCTGTACTTTCGGTATATCACAACATGCTATAATACAATCAAAATTGTTATTCACATCTCTACTAAAATTGATATGTATTTAGTATCCATTGCATTTTCCTTGATAGTTATTCATATATATGTAAATTTTATAAATATCCTAATTTTGAAATCAGAATCAGCATTTTTGACACTTCCCATTTGTAATATTCTGCCTACCCCCAAGAAACTAAAATAGGCTTCTAAGGACAATATTGCAGTAAGCTATTCCACATCTGGTTATCAGAGTCATGTTTTCTTATTTTAAAAAAATCACAAAAAGCAGCTTCTATATGCTTGGCTTCTCCTTCTGTTATTACCCGTTTAACAGTACTTTCACATACAGCCGGGCATGTGCCAAACATAGGGCCAATAATAAAAATTACTGACTTAATATAATTTGCTTCCTTGGCTACTGGGAAAGCAAAAAGCATTGAAAACTGTTTTGTGTTTATTAGTGAGGCTATTGTAGAGGGTGATTGGGGTTTCATTACAAGAGGCCGGCAAACAGTTTTAGCACAAATGCCAATATACATTTTAGAATCTAGTGCAATTTTAAGTATTTTCACTCGAATGGGCTTACAGAATCTACAACACAAATAAGAGGTATATTGTGTTTTAACACCACCACCAACTACTCTACTATTTATTGCATGAATCTCCATTGTGAAGGCTTCAAACCTTTCGACTTTCTTGAAATTTAATGAGTAAATATATTCCCTGGAATCCCGAGGTATGATTAGTTACCAAGCAATCAGAAAAATCACAGCAAGGCATACTTCTAAAAGAAATTAGAAAGAGTAAAGATCACTTCTCTATTTGTGTTACATAGTGAATCACACAATACCTCATCGATGGTACTGTATATATTAGCTAACTACCATGGGCTAGCTGAAAGCTCATACATCAATGAAAAGATCTTTGTCAATTGCTGTATGCCTCATTATCTCACTAAGATTTCTTGGCAACAATTAACAGTTACCCAATTCATAGAAATTGCCTTTATTATTTTTGAAGCAGCTACTTTAATGACTAAGAGAATAGAGACAGATGTCTCTGTTGCTAGGGAGACTGAATTTTTTAGAAAAAAACCTTTGAAATGAAGTAAATAAGCAACTAACCATCTTTTTTAAAAAAGAGAATTCTGTTACTTTTGAATTAACTATTTGTTTTAACAACAAACCAGCAGTAGCTTCATTTAAAAAACAACAACAAAAAAAACAACACTAGAGAATGGTGTATTACCATTCTTCTTCAGCAGTAATAAATCTTAAAAAAAGCAAAAGAAAAATAGGCCCACCTGTGCACTCAATATCAGTCAAGGCTGTTTGTCTGAAACTGGTACGTTCTTTGTACCAGTACCTGAATTCAACAGGAATTACCTTTTTATATCACCTGTCAATCTTCTATAAGTAAAGGGAAAGCAGCTCCTCTCCTGAGCTAGGAGTACTGAAGCCTTGAAGATCCACCTTGTCTGACAAGTTCTTAAAGCTGATGCCCTCTCCTCACCCAGCTCCCATCTAGCCTGTAGCCCCTTGTCTAGACCTCTCTACACCAGAAAACAAATAAAGCAGTCCAATATAAGAACCATCTGTCAGCTGGACCTAACCCAAGTGATATTTCTTCTTTGAGAGTTCTCTATGCTCTTCCTTCCTCTTCTGTCTTTAATTCCTGATGCTTAATACCTTATCTAATGCACTCACATTCAGTCCCTACCACCATCCCACTCCTAATTTCAATATGCTTTAAGAGGAATGATACTGTCACACAAAAGGAAAAAAAAATGTAATTTTAAATGAAATCATATGTAATAAAAAATAATTGCAATCCACCTAAATTATTTGAAAGAGCCCCTAATCTCCTTTGGAATCTATACAAAATCTTCCAAATGTCTTTCTCACCCTGTTTTAATTAAATCATTACCAAGCATCAGTATTCAATTTAAGTACAAACTGAAAATTGAATAGGCATTTGTTTTGCCTATTTTGCTTAAATATTAGTACAGTATGTGAAAACATAGTAAACTATTTTATCTCTCTATTTTTAAATGTTGTATGTTATCACCATGATTAAAAAGAACCCATATCATGTAAAACAACATGCTAAATAAAAGTATCATATTTTTCTTATTTAAGAAAATCTTCAGAAATATAACTACAATTTTTGGCTTCTGTGGCCAGGGACCTGAGCACTATTTATAACATTCTTCTTTGCAAAAGCTTATTCTTAGCTCCAAATGCTGAACTGAAAAAGTTTACAAGAAATTTTCATTTGAAGACTTTTTGTACTTTTAATTACAATTTAAATTTTGTGACATGCAATTAGTATGGAGGATAGACAAATATAAGAGTCACATAGAGAAACTGTGTCCAAATAAGACAAGATATAGTATTTTGGATAAATGCAGCAACTTTGGATTTCATAATTCTGGACTCAAATTTCCTTTCATCCATCACTCGAGGTGGGACTTCGGTAAATGGAGACTTTTTAAAGTCTCAGTTTTGATGACTGTGGACATTAATGACCTCTTAAGTTTTCTGTTAGGGTTAAAATCACATAATAAATATAAGTATTTGGTCCAATGTAATTAATGAAGGAAGCACTAAATAAATGGAAGTAGTTCTAAACATCATTGTTATTAGCTGCTTTTCAGATTTCTGTGAATATTAATTGAAAACAAATAGATAGTTTTCAAACATTTTTATAACTGGGGACACTGTAAGTTCTGTATGGCAGTTATGATCATATTACTGTTTTCACTTGGGATGATTCTATTATCTCATAATAATTGGATTAATTGTCATAATCACAGCTTGGTCATTCCAGACAAGTTAGCTTTTTTGTTATACTCTGAGCACGACTTGCTCCAGCTCTTATGAGATGTCACTCTCCCTGCAAAGAACATTCTCCCAATGTCTTGTCAAATATACTCTTTTTTATTTGAAACCTACTCAGGATCTTATTTCAACTATTAAGATTCCCGATAAGTCCCAACTACCTTATACTACTGCATTATAGTGGACAGTGTCAGCTTTATGCAACCACACACAGAACATTCATTTAAGGAATGGGAATTGAGTACCTATTACATGCAAGATGCTATTCTAGGCATTAGAAACACAGCAGCAAACAAGTCAGAGAAAGTTCCTGTTCTCTTGGTCCTTACATTTTAGTTGTGGGAGATAAATAAAAACCAACCAATAAACAATTTGATTTTAGTTAGTAACTTGGAGGGAAAAAATAAAACAAGTTAATTTGAGAATAACCAGAGAGAGTGCTGAGTGTCAGACAAGGCAGGGTCATAAGTTATAGTTCATGGCCACCCATCTTAGGCACTGCACAAGTCTAGAAAGTTCTGCTCATGTAGTTTTCAATAATGTAACATGTGAATTGAAAGCTAAATGGCACAAAAGGATGACCATTCAACTTTCTAGGAAAAGAGCATGACTACAGAAAGAAGATAGAATACTCGAAAGAAGGAAAAGTTTTGCATCCTCAGTCAGAAAGCAAGACAGTTGACCCAGCATCTGAGCATGGGACAGCAGCCCGGAGAAGAGGGGTGAATGTCCACATTAACATAATTACCAGTTCTGGTTGCACAATATTATCCTGAGTCACTTTTGCAAAATATGAATACATGGGCCCCCACCCCAGATCAATTAAATCGACATCACTGAAGGTGGAGCCTAGGCATTGTGTGTGTCTGTGTGTGTGTGTGTGTATGTGTGTGTGTGTACAGCCAATATTGAAAACCACTGATAAAGAGCTTTATAGTCCCTGATAAGGAGTTATGATTACCATAATGTTTTTAAATTAATATTCCCGGTTACTTCATAGGGTCTCGTCTCCCTCTTTAAAGTTTGTATTCCAGGCATTTTCTGATCATTTTATCTTTGCAAAACACCAACTACAGAACCTCACATGCAATAGATGCACAACACGAGGCTGTGATTGTCTTCTGTATGCCTATATCTGTTTAGAGTGCACTGCAGAAATAGACACATGCTTCCAGGCACATTTCCAATTACACTTTAAAAAATAAACAAACAGGTGCATGCGAACACCAGCACTTAGCAGCTGGCTCCTGTGCATTTCCTCAAGGGAAATGGAGATATTGACTAGGCATTCTCCAAAGGATTTGCACAGGAGACAAAGGAGGATTGTTTTGACTTTTGATTTGGAATTGAACAACACCAGGACCTCTTGGCCATAAGGAAGAGGGTCAGGACTCCCAAATACTGATCAACTTTCACCAAGATACTCGTCTCCCCAGAAGCCTGGCAACTTCTTCAAGAGGAAAGAATTGTTCTCTCCAATTTTGAGAGTCAGAAATCAGAGGTGCAGGAGAAAGGACTAGCTGTTGAAGGTCACATACAAAGCAAGAAGGAGAACATAAGCAAAAAATTGTGGTGTTTGAAAATGGTTGTTGGCACGTGCAGAATTCCAAAGAGTCATTCCAGGATTGTTTGAGGGTGGTCTAGCTGTGACATCTGTCACTGCAACAGCAGCCAGGGTTGGTTTCGGTAAATCTCGGCTTCACATTCTCAGTTTATGAGAGGATCCTTCCCAATTGGAATTGAATCATTCTTCAGTTGTGGGTGACAGGCATTGTCACAGGTCTAGAGAGGCTTCTCCTAAGTAATATGTGATTGGAAAGAAGTTATGTCCCTGGTAGTTTATTCCTGAAATTCTCATAGTGAGACATGTAAGTAATGATTGCTGTGAGCATTCAAGACTCACATCGGAGGTCTTCTTACCTGCACCACTTAGACCATTGACCTGTAGGTATGGCCAGTCTTAAATAGGGCTTCACAGATTATTTACATATGCTTTGACACTCTGGTTCTACTTGTTTATGGTAGGGTTTCTGAGTTAGAGCCTGGGTTTGCATCCTATATCTGCCACTTACTAGCTGTGTGACCTACACAAACCACTAAAACATAACTCCACAAGAACAGGTGCTTTTGAATCAGACTTTTTTTCAATTATATATTTTTATAAAAATGCTTGCCACGAATGCATCAGCCTTAGTTTCTGCATCCTTAAAATGGAGGAGTCACAATATCTACCTTATATATTTCTGTAAATATTAAATGAATTAATGCATGCAAAGCACTTTTCACATTGCATAGTGAGTACTAAACACTTGATAATAGTAGTAGAGGAAGGATCACTGTGGGTAGAATCCTTTTAAGCAGACTATTAATAATACTGAAATAACTAGCCGGGCTCGGTGGCTCAGCCTGTAATCCCATGCTTTGGGAGGCTGAGGTGAGTGGATTGCCTGAGCCCATGGGTTTGAGCCCATGGGCAGCTTGGCGAGACCTCATCTCTACAATAAATCAAAAAAATTAGATGGGCGTGGTAGCACGTGCCTGTAGTTCCAGCTACTTGGAAGGCTGAGGTGGAAGGATTGCCGGAGCCCGGCAGGTAAGGCTGCGATGGCTGGGAATGGCCACTGCACTGCAGTCTGGGTGACGGAGTGAGACTCCAACTCAAAAAAAAAAAAAAAAACTGAAATAACTTTCTAATTATCTATAAATATTATAACAATCCCTCAGCCTACCTAACAATCATTATCTTGAGTATCTGACTCCAAAATAAGCTTGAAACTTCAAACTAAGGACTGTAGTTCTAATAACAGCTAGAAATTGTACCTAGATTTTTGATTTACCTATTTCAGCATCTTTGCTTTTAAAAACTCCTCCCCTTTCATTTTGAGCTCAGTCTAGGAAAGAATAATGTCACCATGGTGACAAGTGCCCCCTCTTCAGAGCATATTCAAATGTATGTTGAGCTTTCATGAAGCTGCTGTGTCTTGTTTTTACAGTGTCTCTTGGAGTCACTCAAAAGCAGGGACATTTCTTTATCACTTAAGGTTGCTTTCAAGGATGCAAAAGAATAATTTGAAGTTCAATTTGAAGACCTGGAATTGATAAATGTGATAATAAATAATTCTATCCTATTTGAGTTGGGTAAATTATTTACTAGGACTTTTATGTTAAAGACATTGTAGGTGATTAAATAACAGTCACATATATATAAAGTATGTATAATACTTTTTCTTTCCCCCTAGAGCATCTGGTTCGAATATTTATTGAGTGAGTGCCAGCTTGGCTTTGATACTGACACAACAAACCAATGGAACAAACAAATTTGAATCTTTCTCCTTTATAGTAATCATCATGTTACCTTGAGTTATATAGTGAAATAATTGCTATTTCACTGTTGTATTTTGCTTAATCAGGAGAAAGAAGCTGAGAAAAAAGTCAAGTAAGGCTGGCTGAGTAACAGAAGTTTTAGGAAGTGCAAATGTTATGGCATAGTGTCCTATGGAGTGCTGTGGGAATTAAATGAGATAATGTATTTTGGTCCTTAGCAGGGTTGACCCATGATGTTGTGCAGTCTCCACATGCTAGCTATCATTAAGTTCCAGAATTTATTGTTGTTGCTGTTATTAAATTTCAACATTTGGTCTAAAATATATCTATATTTTGGGAAAATACTCAATCTGGTTTGTATATATAAAGAACTAATGGTTCACAAAAGCAACCCCAAAACATAGAGCTTATGAGTCTATAGAGGCAAAATCTTGGATATTGTACAAATTTACCATCAAAATACAATTTAGCATAGACAGAGAGGTTTTGTTTGACAAAGTAGTCAGAACTTATCACTGGGCAAGGAACTTGGGAAAGTATGATGTGGCATCTTTTTTGAAAAAATATCTATAACCTCC
This sequence comes from Carlito syrichta, assembly GCF_000164805.1. Taxonomy (NCBI): domain Eukaryota; kingdom Metazoa; phylum Chordata; class Mammalia; order Primates; family Tarsiidae; genus Carlito; species Carlito syrichta. The sequence continues at coordinate 785,233 of NW_007258156.1, read as the reverse complement.
TCCTACCCTGCAGAAAAAATTCCCCACCATTTCTTACCCCTGAATTAGGAAGTACAGCAAAAGTAGAATTATCCTATAAATGGCTAATTTTACATGTCCAAATTTAAATTGAAAGCCTTTAGCATGTGATTTATAAAAGAGGAAGCCCTAGAGGGCTAGAAGAGAGCTCTTGGGTAACTTTTAAAAAATAATTTCCCTTACCATCTTTCACTTTGAACACACATACTTGCGCACACACACATGCAGGCTAGTACAAAATTATTTGTCTCATGAATCATCCTACTTTGTGTCCTGTTAAGATAACAATGTCACTATGCGAGCGCATAATCTTTGCTCTCAAATGCCCCAGCTTTCCACCCGATAGCTGGCAATCCATGAAGACTCCTGATGGTTCCAATGGATTTATTCCTTCTAGGAAACTTGGTGGTCAGTAACATTTCCTCTTCTGAAGCCCCTAATAGTCTTCCCAGGAGTGACATCTATGTGTATGTTGGGTCTCTTGAATCGATTTAAAATCTCAATTTGTGCTGCCAGCGTTTCATCTGACAGTGGCGGGTCTCCAAAGCACTTCTACAATGACACTGCTGACCTTGTTTAAGGTCATACATCTATTAAATTTGGAATTAATTCACCTTTTCTCTCTATGCCAGTCCCATTTAAGTTTTTGGATGTAATCACACAAATACAAACTGAACTCAGTGAAGGTACCTCAGTAGACAGAATTTACTCATTCATTCAGGAAAAAAAAAGAAAAAAATATATATGGAGTGCCTATTATGTCCCAAGAAGTTGGTGAGGCCCTGAGGATTTAGAATAAGAAAGCCAGACATGATTGCTACCTACTCAGAGATTAGATTCATAAAATGGAAAACCTGAATAAAATTGGTTAATCTGAGAAGATTTCTTCCTTGAATTTAAATCACAGAGAGAAGTAGCCACTGATAGCCCTCACCTGAATGCTAAATAGGGCTGGGCATATGATGAGCACACTATTGTTTTGTGTGTTATAACTATTATTACTGCTATTATTACTATAGTCCTGCTATCAAAAGAGAATAATGCATCTCACCCAGTGGTACAGGAGGACTTTAAAATGATTAATAACACAGAGGAGATGTTCTCCAAGGAAAGTCTACAGACAATGCTGCTCAGAGTCCTACACATTTTCACCAATTTTGGGGGAAACAAGAAAAAAGAGAGCTTTTCCAACCTTATCTCTCACAAAGTCTTTATGTAAATCTTCCATTTGGGTCACAGTGGTTACTCCCTGGAATTTTCTTAGATTTTTTTTCCCCAGCTTTCCATAACAGTATTTTCCAACCATGTTTCCATCATTACCATCCAGTGGCCACCATCTCATACTATTGGAATTATTTCTTACTATTTTTTGTTGATCCTGATGCATTTTCGCTTCTAAAACACATTATTTTAAAAATCAATTATAAAATGAGCAAATATTTTAAAAACAGTATTAGTTAAAAGTAGAAGGTAATTATAAAAATAAATAAATAAAATTTTTAAAAGTTCCTCATTTCAAACTGGTTACTATTAGTGAATGAAAGCTCTGAGTCTGAAGAATTAATTAGTAAGGTTAAGGGTTGTTTAAAGTTATGGTAGTCACAAATTTAGATGTTCTCCCTGAAATAATGAATGTATCAGAAGATATTTGAAAAGAGAATAATTTCTCATGGTGTTATTAATTACCTGAAAGTTCACCTGTACCATTGGTGAAATGCATTTTTCTCTATTGTTAACAATGTTGTTGTAATAGTAGTAGTAATAGAAAGCTCACTATATGTCCCGCCCTGTTTTAAGTATTTGTATACATCCTAACTAATTGACTTTTCCTATGAGGAAAGCACTTTTACACACGAGAACCTATTACCCTAAAATTGCCCAGGCTCACAGAGTTGTCAAGTTTAAGAGCACTGATCAAATCTAGGCTCTAAGTCAAGCAGACTTTGTTCCCAGCTTAACCATTTACTTTGCAACCTTGGGCAAGTCACGTTAACACCATTTTGCAGAAGAAACCAAAACTCTGAGTGATGACAAATAAATAAAATTATACACCTGGCATGAAGATTCAATAAGTAGAAGGATATGAAAAGAGTGGCATTTGTATCTTTCTGCTGCCATTCTCGAGCTATGTAATCTTGGGGAGGTTGTTTCATACCTCTAAGTCTCACCTTCCTCATCTGAAAAGTGAGATCATATCAATTACTGTACAACACTGAGGTCAATGTCTTAAAGTGGTTGCAGTGTGTCTAACTCAGTAGCTGGCATGTAGCAGACCCTCAGTAAGCAGTTCGTATTACTCTCAATAAACATTCTTCAGCATGTTTAGCAAATCTCCATCCTTTATTTATAGCTCATTCTATACCCCCCATGCTCTTGGTTGCTTTCCCTTTACATTCAGCCAGCAATAATAACTACAATAACTCTTTCCTCTAAATTTCAGACCACTTATTTTATTTTTTTTAAATAACCAGTTTGTTCTTCCAATGTAATCAAACCTTTTAGAAAATAAGAAAAATAAAATAAAATAAAATTAATTAATAAATAGAAAACAAGAAAGACTTATGAACTTTTATTAAATCACTTACATTATTTAACACAATATACTCTTCTAGAAGGTACACAAAAAACACTTAGTAGTTTAATTTTTAAATTGATAATTATCTGAAATGAGCTGGGTTATGTCAGCAGTATCTAGAAAAGAGACTTCTGATACAAGTAAAAGTGAAAAAAATATAGCATCTTTTGTTTTGTGAAGATCTGTTTTCTCTTTTATGTTGGCTGTCCATAATACTTGATATTAATAGCACTATCTTATGTTGGAGCTATTAATCTTTCTAATGAGAAATAAGATATTCACATTTCTGGTAAGGGGAAGAATGGCTTAGCATGCAAGATAAGATAACCTTCTCAATTTGACCTAAAGAGTATCACATTCTAATATCTGATCAATTTTCTTCTCCTTTATTTTCGAATTATAAGCATCACATAAAATTATGGTAGGAAGTTAGAAAAATACAGTAAAACAAAAAACATAAGAAAATACAAATGTTCTATTAATTCTTTTCCCAGAAGTAATCACTATTAACATTTCCAGATATATCCTTTTCACTTTGTTTTTAATGCTCTTTTGGTACATTTAAAAAATAAGCATACTGAGAGCAAGCTATACATACTTAAAAAAAAGATATTTCCATATTCTTAAATATTCTTTGAGAAGACACATTTTTCAGGGATACATAGTACTTTGACATTTGGGTGTTATTAATCACACTGTTACTGGTAGGCATTCAGTTTATCTTCAAATTGCTCATATTTTATTATATTTTATTATTTATTTACTTTAGCATCCTGAGCAGTCTTCCAAAGAGAATCACAGGAAAAGCTTGCAAAGGTAGACAAAGGGCAAACACACGTAGCAACCACTCAGTGCCAAGGTCAACAACTAGAAGAAGTCACTCATATTTCAAATGATTCTTTAAGTAACATCCTTTGAAATATATTTTTCTACACAATACTGATTCTTCACTTAGCTTAAAATGTTAAATGCATAATAACAGGTTCAAAGTTAGAAGCCTTTTAAAATCCTCAGCACTTTTCACTCTCATAAGCAGTGACTAATGATTCCCCACATCATTCCTTCACCAACACCAAAGATAATATATATATTTTTGAGTTTTTGATAATTTACCTAGAAGGCCAATACTGAGATCTTATACTTCATAAGTTTTTAAAAACATGTTACTTGATCATCAAAACTGTTTACCAGTATGTTAGACTCTCATTTTGTCTTCTGTTCAACTTATAAAATTGGCTTCCAAATGAAAGGCAATGCATTTATGGAAGACAACCAGAAAAACATGAAACACTTACTTATTTCAGGTTTTAACCTTCGATAATGCAAGAACACTTGAAAAGTTGTCTATTTGATCTTCAATATAATCCACCTATAACTGCATTCAGAGTACTGTCATTGGGGAAATACTTTAAGACATAGATGTTGGAGACCCACTGCTGCATTTAGTTCAAGGATAGTATTGATAGGACAGTTAATTACAATATCCTTTCATATGTAGGCTCACAAAAGAAATTTCTATCAGACCCAAGCATAGGAAAATCTTTGTTTCCTCTAAGGTATAGCACTTTCTTTTCAATTTAGGCAATATAGATGTTTTGAGTGAACACATTACAATTTAGGCTTTGTTTAGCAAGAGTTCAGAGATAAAATTTGTAAATCCATTTCAAAAATTTTGTTAAGGCATTTCGTGTGTGTGTGTGTGTGTGTGTGTGTGTGTGTGTGTGTGTGTGTGTGTTCACACAGATAGAGAGAGAGACAGAGTCAATCCTTACTATTTGTGGATTCCATATTTGAGAATTTATCCATGGTAAGTATATACTATACTTATTTGTGACCCCAAAATCAAGACTCATGGCACTTTCTTAGTTATTCATGGACATGTGCAGAAGGCCAAACATTTTAAATAATCCAATGTACCTGTTCCCAGCTGAGGTGCAACAAGGTGATACTCTGCCATCTTGTTTCAGGTCTCACACTGCAAACAAGCATCCTTTCCCCAGTCTATGTAGTCCCTCGTTTTTCATATTTTTGTGTTTTTTGTTGATGATTTTGCTGTTTAAAATGGTCCCTAAGCACAGCGCTGAAGTGCTGTCTAGTGATCTTAAACACAAGATGGCTGTGATGTGCCTTATGGAGAAAGTCCATGTGTTAAATAAGCTTTATTCAGGCATGAGTTGTAGTGCGTTGACCATATGCCTAATGTTAACGAATCAAGAGCTTATATTAAATAAGTTATCTTTAAGCAGAAGCACACATTAAACCAGGTCATGTATGGCTCTGCTGATTTGCTGGTGAAAATGGTATGACCAGAGGATTGCCATTTGCTCATGCTATATTTCCCCTAGGAGCAATGGTTTGCTATTCACGAATTCTGTGTTCATAGAGACTTTTTAGAATGTGACTGCCATGAATAACATGAATCAGTTTTAGTTAATTACTTTCTCAGTAGGACTGCATGCATTATTATACACTTATATTCTATATTAGCATTGCTTACTTTTGTACCCCATTTTCTGTGGACTTGGGTATGGTATATTTGTACACACACACATAAGCAAATAACTATGATAACCTTAACAATGATATTTGGATTTATTTAAAATTTATATTATATATAAGAATATTTAATTTATACTAAATTGACATTTTAACAATATATTTTTATCTTTTAGCGCTCTAGTCAAATGGAACTTAAAGTTTGTTTTTCTTATATTTTCTTAACACCTTGTTAAAATGTTTGATTTTACCCTAGTTTAGTTGCATTTGTTCATTCTGGTTTACGTAGTTCTAATGATGCAGCAAATATCTATGGACTACTTTGCTTTTTTTGTAACTGTTTTATAATAGTAAATACATTTCCTCTCAATTTTCAAAATGAGCTTCTTAAAATTTTCAGTAGTGTGTTATAATCACTCATCTTCATTCATATTAAAAATATCTCACTAATTTATACACTCAGGGGTTTGTAAACCCAAATCTACCTCCCAATGGTAACCTGGAAGACACAGATGAGCATATCACTCTCACTTTAGCAGAAGTGACAGCAGTGAGAAATTAAGCAATACAGTGCATGATATAAAATTTGTATTTCATTAACTAGATCAAAACTTAACCGATCATATTCTTTATAATAAGGTATGTTTTTCTGTAGAATAATCCCATTTTTTTCTCATTCAATAAAGTCTAGTCAGTAGATTAGTATGTGGAGTAACATTGAATAAGAAAATATGTTGTTTCTCCCTCTTAGTTGCACAAACTTGAACAAAATATTTAACCTCTTGGGATTTTAGTTTTCAGAATTAAAGAACACTTCACTTTGATGATTAAAAAATAATTTATACTAAAAAGGAAGAAAAATTAAAACATAGCATATGCTATACATATATATATATTTAATAACTATTCCTTTCTCCCTTAATAATTGTTAAGTTAAAACACCACACACATCACATATTAGTTGTGGCTACATAAATCTTATTTTATTATTTAAATTTCCCAGAAAATAGTGTGTGAAATATGTAATATTGCATGACTTTATGGGACAGAATTTGAAACATTTAAAGAAAACCTGTTGTAAATCTCACAATGTTAAGATGCAACTCAGGCATGCAGTGTAGAAAAAACATTTCAAAATGCACTCATCTTAAAGGTTAACTGTAGAGTATGAAAGGGTATTTTTATACTGGAGAAAAGAAAAAAAAAAGCAAAGGAAGAAAGAGCTCAGTGTAATACTTTCAACAAGGTGCTAATAATTTCAGTACTTATATGGAAATGGATTTTATACTAGAAAAAATGTGTTAATCTTATTTCTTAAAAGAGACTTGGTCACTTATATATTCAGTTCATAGTGACTATTATGAACACCTTACATGTTAAAATGTCAGCTTGTATTTTACTGATAGGGAGTTACAACCACACATCACCCCCTGCTGGATGAATGCATTGCCTAGAACTTATCCTCTATGTAGGTCTCTTGATTTTCCCCAAGCGTCTTCCTAAAATGTGGTTTCATTTTAATAATATCAAAAAAGTGTGTTCAATTTAGCTCTTATCAAAGGCAATATTTTTAAGTATCAGTATTTTCTAGTGATTTTAAATTATGTTTCTCTTTCATCTTCAAATTTTAAATAGTAAAAAAAAAAGTCCCAATCATATTTTTAGCGATGACAGAATCACTTCATTCATTTCCTCCAAGTCTGGTTGAAATCAGGTATGACTGCCCTAGAACTATAAGGTTCTACACTTATAGCTAGTGTTTTCTATGAATTCAACATGGAGGAAAAACCGTTTTATACACTACTTTCAGTTAAGAAGAATAAGCCACTTGGAAATGTTTAGATATATCCCTGGTCAGAAAACCTGCATATCTTAGGATACTGCCTCTTAAGAACAAAGAGAATGGCATTTAAAACTTCAAGCATAAGTCTAAATGAAAAATAAAAAGCTAGCAGTGGTCTGAGAAGGAACCAAAAACCTGGAAAACGCTGGCTTATATTTATAAAATCTCTTATTACTTGGCAAAGTCACTCTCATTTATTCTATTAGGGCTGAAAATGACCTTCAAATGAACAGCAGAGGGCAAAAGACCTTGCAGAGTTCTTTTAAAAGTAGGTAGGTAAGTATTTCTTGACAACAAGTTTAATAAAATATAATGCCAGATAGCATGAAGAACTCCTTCCAAAACTTCGTAATAGTTTTCTGCAAGCCAGGCCCTGCCTCACCAACTGGATTGTCGTTTTTAGCCATAATTCAAAATATTTTTGTTGCAAGAGTGAATTTTAAAAATAATGCCCTAACCAAATGACAGCAGCACATAATGAAGGTATTAAAATGAATTTTCAGTACAGCATATCAGCCAGATCTCTGTAAAACATCTGGGAACCTTAGCAAGGTGTTTAAGTTTTCATCATCTAAACTTAAGATTCTGAGATCTGATTTATTATCAAGAAAATCCCCAAGACCATATAACCTTTTCTCTTTCCTCTGCCTACCTTCCTGACCACCACACACCAAAAAACCACCAGGCACCTTTTACCAGAAAATTGAGTCAGGAGATTTAATTAGAAGATGAGAGCGGGATGATGAACAAGAAAGCGAAAAACATGGGATGATTGTTGGATTCAACAAGGTCAGAAAGACACTCTAGGAATCCTTAACCTAAGCCTCATTCTCCATGGCAGGTTCCATTCATCCAGGTTCTACCCCATGAAACTCTTTCTCTAACTCTGCAGTTTTCCGGTCTGTTACGTGCTGGGAGAGGACAGATGGGTGAGCATAGCATATGCCAGAGTCTTGGGTCTGTTTCACCATACGTCCTCCTATTTCTTCCAAAATTGACAACTCTGCATTTATAATGGATTTCCTAAGCACTTGGTTATACTCCCTTGAAAACAAAAGCAAAGACAGACCCAAGCTTCTACTACAGAAAGTAGCACCAGGAGTTGCTTCCAGGAGAGAGTGGCACCTGATCTGTGAACTACCCTCCTTGCTTTCTAACCAAGCCAATTTGAATCTGGCCTCTAAGAAACAACTATGCTGTAGAGAAAGGTAAGGTATACTGAGCATTGTTTATTAAACTGAATGCTTGTTTCAGACTGAAAGCACGATAAAATCAAAACAGGACTGCCACCATTCTAATAGAAGAGTCTTCCTGTTCAGACTGCACACCCATGAAGACATACTGAGACAAGAAAAATGTGGAAAACTAGCTGTGGTAGGGAAGTAGGTTTCAAACTAGTTGCTTAGATTTCAATTCCTTGGCCAGTAAAATAGACTTAGAACTGCTGGTAATAATATTCATTTATCCCTAATTAAGCTGATACTTATATAAGTACCAGGATAAGGACTTTATTGCATCATCTAATTTAATTGTCACTACAGCTTCATGAAAGGCATTGTATAATCTGCTCCATACGTACTTTCTAAGTTGACTGTTCCAATCAGTTTGTCTGATTATCGTTTTATGTACACCGCCTTCATCACCCAGTCACTTCACCCATTCCTACCCCCTCTGCTCCTTAACATCTATTCTTTACTCACTGTCTAATTTTCTGCTAGCAAAAAACTTCTGCTAGCAATAAAGAAGAAAACATAAGAAAAAAAGGATTTAACCCAGATACATTTTCCATTGATTTGTCTAATCACTTACGAGTCTTTAATATCTCTCTCTACATCTTATCCTAAACCACAAAGTCTCTATACACCCTCAAATTACTAAAAATTATGCTGTAAATGATGTTTTAGCTAAGTCAGATGCCCTACCTTCAAATTAAAATTGCACAGAGCATTTATGGTCCTCCTAGAACCCTTTAGTTGTTCCATTCAAAAATGAGCAACTTTGATAGGATTTGATCTGCAAAAAGATAAAAGTATGATCTAAAAAGCAAAAGACTAGACAAAAATGTTATAGGAGACCTGAAAAAAAGAGCCCTAGAGAGACATTTGATATATGAGCCTAGAAGGTGCAGAAATATATTCAGAATGGCAGTTCAGGGGCAATAAAAGTAGAAACGATTTAACTAGGAACATCAGAAAGGCTTAATGGCTTCCTTTTTGCTTGCTGTCTTATGGCCTGTATAGATTAACAATGTTAAACAAATCAAAAGGGCCAAGGTTTTCTGTTCAAAAGATCTTTGTACTCTACAATGTGATGCTATAGGGTCCAGCTAATCACAATAATCATGTTTTATTTTCATGCATATATAATAAATAAGAAAAGCATGGTGATCAAAAGCATGGCTGGATGGGGGTGTGGCTATGGGGGATGCCCTTCACGTGAAAAAGAGGCAGATGCATGACTGAAGATTGTAGAGTCATTCAGTTGCTCGGGATGGAGAGAGACAATAGCAGATTTCAGAGAGAAAAAATGGCAGCATGAATTACTACTGTCCATAAGCAAAAAAAGAAAAGAAGAAAAAATGGTTTCTTGTACATGTCCGGAAAAACCCTCTTGTGTGCCCTATATGAAAGCACTTTGATCAACAATGCAAACACAACTTGGAGCAGAGCAAAACACAAAATCATAATCAGGATTCTACTCACCAAAAGGGTGGGTCTTTGATGTACAATTCCACTGGCTTTACAGGACTGCTCCACAGCAAAGCCAAGGGACGAAGTCGGCCCCAGAATGCTTAGGCAATAAAAAGCTGAATGTAACTGTGAAATCAAAAAAAAAGAAAATAGGTAAGACCCAAATAAATACATAAAACGAACCAAAAAAAAAAAAAAATGCAAATAAATACCATGCATCTTCAAAACATAGGAAAGCTGGAATTAGTAGTTAAGTGAACTAAATTGTACACCTTAACTCTTTAAAATATCTTTCAATAGAGAAATGTAAAATATGGTAGAAAACATATTAATTAGGTCAGTCTGTTTGATCATGGCATACAATTACTGTTAAGACACAACTTTACCACAATGGTATTATAGTATCTGTATGTGTTATCCCTAAAAGATGATGCTGTTTATAATACAAATGCAGAAATACACAGTATTCGAATGGGAGACTAGTTTAAATGCATCTTTCTAGAAATATACAGATCTTACATTTACTCTTCACACTTACAAATAATTTACTTCATCTTAAAATTTATGGTTTGCTCAACCATACAATTTGAGGATTATTTTTACTGAATTTTAAATTCAAGTATTTGCTAGCTTGTACCACTGTTGAGAGCAGGTAGGAGTATAAGATATAACAGGAAAGTCTCAGTGATCCCAAAACAGCTAGCGCTGGGCTAATAACTCAAGCCATCATCATCTAGAAATGGGAATATACTAGCACCTATTTCATAAATATGTTGTAAAGATTAAATATGCTGGGTTTGGTGGCTCAGCCTGTAATCCCGCGCCTTTGGGAGGTTGAGGTGAGTGGATTGCCTGAGCCCTGGGTTCGAGACCCGCCTGGGCAGCAAGACCTCATCTCCACAGTAAATCAAAAAATCAGCCGGGCGTGGTAGCACATGCCTGTAATTCCGGCTCCTTGGAAGGCTGAGGCGGAAGGATCGCCGGAGCCCAGCAGGCGAAGCTGTGGTGGCCGAGAGCGGCCACTGCACTCCAGTCTGGGTGACAGAGTGAGACTCCAGTTCAAAAAAAAAAAATTAAATATAAGCCGGGCTTGGTGGCTCAGCCTGTAATCCCAGCCCTTTGGGAGGCTGAGGTGAGTGGATTGCCTGAGCCCGTGGGTTCGAGACCCGCCTGGGCAACTTGGCAAGACCTCATCTCTACAATAAATCAAAAACGAGCCGGGCGTGGTAGTGCACGCCTGTAGTTCCAGCTACTTGGAAGGCTGAGGCTTCCGGAAGGATCGCCGGAGTCCAGCAGGTTGAGGCTGCGGTGGCCGGGAGCGGCCACTGCACTCCAGTCTGGGCGACAGAGTGAGACTCCAACTCAAAAAAAAAAGCAAACAAAAAAAAAAACAAGATTAAATATAAAACTCCATCAAAAGCACTTGGTACAGTGCCTGACACACAGTACTCCTTCAATATATGTGAGCAGTCATTGTCATCGAGGTTACCACCACCCCAAATTTACATGTCTTAATTTCATCACCAGAAATGTTGGGATCTTCTTTGTAAATGTACATTTTCCCACCCCTTGCCAAAAAAAGACTACACATTAAACTAATCCACATTATGACATCTGAGACTCATTAAGCTCCCTCCTCCTCTTACCAGTAGAACTGAGGCAGTGAGGAAGTCAAAAGATGATTTATCAAATCCACAAAGGGTGTGGTGTCAGTGAAAAAAGAAAAAGAGATCCGTGAGAGGGAGTGACAATAATTGAAAATAAATAGCTCTAAGTTCCTGGATTTGCTCAAGTCCTTCTCATCTTGGACACCAAATGTATCTACATGTCAACAAAATGAGCCCCACCTCATCCAGCCTGTCTCAGGCAGGGTGTAAAGTCCTCTAATGAGCCGGGAAGTGCCAGCTTGGCTGAACCATCATGAGTTACCACACCCTACCACAGTTGCATACCGTATTTCTAGATACCCTCTATACAAGGTCAAGCAGCAATTTCAGAGTTAAGGCTACACTGTCCCAGGACCACTCTGAAAACACTTTCTGCCCTCCATAAACTCCTGGCACTCTGGAATAAAAGTGTGAGTGCTAGCATTCTGATCTTCCAGACAGTTGGAAAGCTTCTGTGAAAATTAAGTGAAGTGTATAGAATTTCAATCACAACAGACTAGGGTTTGCATTATCTCTATCACCAATAAGCACAACCTCATTCAAGGTTCCTGAAATCCTCTGAGCCTCAGTCCTCTTATCTGTAAGATAGAAAACCAGATATCTACCACACAAAATTGGATAACATTGAAAGAAAATGCTTCTGGTACACAACAAATGATAATTACCATTACTATTTTCCTTTTTAAGCTACCTTTGTTATTATGGTACCTTGGCAACATGATTATAAGAGCATGATAGGTATACGATTGTCTGATCAAGAGTGTGTGTCTTTTGTTTTCTCTCTTTTATTTTTTATTTTTGAAACAGGGTTTCACTCTGTCACCCAGGCTGGAGTGCAGTGGCACAATCCCAGCTAACTGCAGCCTCGACCTCCTGGACTCACATGGTCTCTCTGCCTCAGCTTCCTGAGTAAATGGGACTGCAGGCAAGCACCACCACACCCAGCTCATTTTTTGTAGCGACAAGGTCTCACTATGTTCCCCAGGCTGGTCTAGAACTCTTGGGCTCAGTGATCCTCCCACCTCAGCCTCCCAAAGGGCTAGGATAATAGATGTAAGCTACCATGCCTGCCTGGTCAAGAGTGTGTGTCTTTAAAAGACAAACTGACAAGACTAAATAGAAGACCTGTATAAATTTGCTTTGTTTTTATTTTGTTTTATTTTTCAAGTCTTCAACTTGGTGATCAGAACCCAGCAAAGCAATATGGTTCTTTGATTTCCTCCTTAGAAACAGTGCAGCCTTTTTTGTCTTTATATCACACAACTTTAGCACTTAATTATATCCTACCTTGGAATAATTAGGTGTCCTTATAATCAAGTCTGTTTACTCACTTGTGCAGTTCTGATCCTTTAATCTCTCTTGAATATTAGTTTTTAATGCTATTAGGAACCACAATTTAACAATTTTATTACTAAATAAATTGCAAGAATATTTGGAAGGAGATGCACCAATGAATTGAATTGAAAAATTGCTTTTATAATTAGGAAGAGTACAAACCTATAAAATTACGACTGAATAGTAGAAGCACTTGGAGTCAGTGTGTTTTCCCACTGATTGGATCGCAGCCCTGGGCAAGTCACTGGACTTCATCCAAGACTGGCCAGCAGAGAAGTTTCAGGGGGGTCAGTTACTTGTTTCAGTTCGATCACTGATTTATTATTTTGAAAAAAATTTTATTTTAAAGATGTAGGGTGCGATTCAGGGTTAGGTATACAAATGGTCATTGTACAGGTAAAGCTTGGGCCTCACTTTGGTCACCACTTCACCTGGTTTGAGATGAGGTATCCTTATTGATAAAGTGGGCCAACCATTCCCCCACCGCCTCCAGTTTCCCACTACTGCCAATTCCTTTCTTTCTCTTCCTTCCTTCCTTCCTTCCTTCCTTCCTTCCTTCCTTCCTTCCTTCCTTCTCTCTCTCTTTCTTTCTTTTCTCTCTCTCTCTTTCTTTTTCTCTTCCCCCCTTCTTTCTTTCTCTCTCTCTCTTTCTTTCTTTCTTTTCTTTCTCTCTCTCTCTCCCTCACTGCCTCCCTCACTCCCTCTTTCCCTCCCTCTCTCTCCCTTTCTCCCTCCCTCTCTCTTCCTCTCTCCCTCTCTCTCTCAGACTGGAGCGCAGTGGAACACTCACGGCCACTGGCCACCAGTCACCGGCCACCTCAGCCTCAACCTGCTGGGTTCAGGTGCTTCTTCCACCTCAGCCTTCCAAGTAGCTGGAACTACAGTGCACACCACCTTGCCCTGCTAATTTTTTGATTTATTGTAGAGATGAGGTCTCGCCAAGTTGCCCAGGCTGGTCTCGAAACCGTGTGCTCAGGAAATCCTCTTACCTCAGCCTCCTAAAGTGCTAGGATTATAGGCATGAGCCACTGCGCCTGGCTTCCAATCCCTTTCTTATAGTATTATAATAATTGTTCAGGGTCCGTTTATGAGTGAGAACATGTGGTACTCAGTTCTTTGTTTCTGGATCACCAACTTATTCTGAGGATAAATTAAGACTCTCTATAATAAGAAGACTATGATAAGACAACTGTTAATTTTAGGCAACACAAAAATGTTACTTAGTTATTCTATATAATTAAAGCCTGATGCTAAAATATCCAAGAAAAATAAGCATGATCAGCATACACAGTATATGCTATACATTGTAATGATTAAGTCATCAGGCTCTGCAGTTCAACTGCCTGGGTTTCACACTTGACAAAAACACTTAACAGCCATGTGATCCTATACAAGCTACCATCCTCTATATTTTGCGGATTCCTCCTGGGCAAGATAGAGGCAATAACAATATCTAACTTGTAGAGTTCTTACACAGATTATGTAAATAATTCGCTCAACACAATGGCTGGCATATGGTAAATATTTCCTATTATTTATATTTTTATTAATGAAATAGAATTATATAAAACTTCACTAATTCCCAACTATCAAACTCACCCCGTATTTTGTTATATATATTATAAATATTTGTCAAATAAATAGATGAGAAAGATTTTTTGACTACCATATATGAGTCATCAAATACTTAATACCAAATAGCACATGCTTTAAGAAAACACATTCATCAAATATTATTTACTAAGTTTTCATCTACAATAAGATTTATTCAATAAAGCTCATATGTTGACTGAAATTAAATACCTTATTAATTTAATGATAATAAAATAAGAAAACCCCAAATTTATATTTTTCTAAAACATAAATTTCTGTTATAGTTTACATCAGAATTTTATAAAACTCCAGTGTGATCTGACCTATATTTTCAAACTTATTTTTAGATTTTTTTTGTATTATCATTGTAAAAAGTCTAAATAATTCGTTCAGTTAAATAAAAAGCAAACATCATGTGTAAACACACCAGTCAGTGATTATCACTGCTTATCAGTTTTGATGAGCACCTTCTAGATATTTCTCTAAATAAATCCACCTGGATTATACAATATTATGCATAAGTAGGACAATGCTATAGATCAATCTTTATTCCAAACCGTTTTCTCTAATAGAAATTCACTTTTTAGAGTATTGATGACAGTTGATCTGGATCCACTTTTGATTCAATCAAATTATTTTAACTTTCCATTTAACATTTGTAGAAAATTTGAGAAATTTAAGTACCCCATTTAAAAGTGTAGCAAAATAAGCAAATTAAAATAATTAAACATTACTGATATTTGGAGAATAATTTAGAGATACCTCAGTTTGCATCTTTTAGATAGACTATCCCAGCTCTAAACAAATCAACTAAAAAAATTAAGCAAACATCAGGCTACATATTTTGCACAAATCCACAAATGAAAGTGATACAGACAAACCTATAAAAAGCTAAACAATAGGAATAAAACTTGCATGATGCTGTTATCTCCATTCAAACTACCAGTTCCCTTAATGGAAATTACGTTTATAGGCTTAAAAGAAATATTAACAATTTTCCCTTTAGATATAAAGAGAATGATATTACAATGTGAGGAATGGGGGATTAGTAAATGCAAATTAATTGACTTCTTTCTAATGAATAAAAATACAGATTTCACAGACACAAAAATATGAACATATGAGTTTCATTCCACACAGCAGAAGAAAATGAAATGACGAGTTCAAACGAATGAATTTCAGAATAGTCAAGCCATTTGCATTCTACTGTTCATATAACAGTTTAGAAACTTCAGTCTTATTCAAAAAAGGAATATTCTAAGACTAAATAAAAGATTTCTCTATTATCTAATAGCAAAATTTTATAATGAGGTATTTGGACCTATAATAAAATAATTTTATAGCAAGGAAGTTATTATTTGGTTTAGATTTACTAAAATCAGTCTACTAGTATCATTCACTAATTTGTCCAAAAAATATTTAATTGAGTGATGAGTGTGTACCTGACACTATTTCAAGCTGAAGTTTGGTATATTGGGTTAATTAAAATATATTAATACAATTAATTTCACCCACATTCCTTTTATTATTTTTAATATGCCCATGAAAAAATTTAAAATTACATATGTACTCACATTATGTTTTTATCATACAGCCCTTCCTTAGACAATACTAGTGGTGAACAAGGAACATCAACCTGTGTATTCATGAAGTTTGCATGGTGGTAGTCGGGCAGTAATGCTGTTTAAAGACCTGTGTCAGGTGCTAAGGAAGGTGTATTAAACTATAAGCTGCGAGTAAACCCCTGTAATTTTGCTATCTACTAATGTGCATGAGAAAGACACATAAAAAGTTTAAAAACAATGGTGACGCTATTAAATATAATAACCTAACATACAGTTCTATTTTATGCAAAGACGTTGTCACTAAAGTTGGGGTTGTTCAATGCATCTCACTTCTTTTATCATGAGGAAAGCATTTGAACAATGTGCAGTGCAGAACCTACCATGGGTGCTGGGGATGTGGTTTTTAGGCTCCAGAGAAGGAATGAAGAACTCACATTTTATTTGCTTGTAATGGCAAACTCGTGGAGCAAAAGTGGCCTCATCACAAATGCCATTTAAAATTCATTGATATCCTCAAGCTAGCTAAGTTGGATCTTAAGAAGAAGGAACCTGGAGAAAAATCTTCAAAACATCCAGAAGCTCTTGAAGCCTATCTGAGAATTTGAAAGTCCTCTATGGTTGTGACAAATAGATTAGATAACTGTCAAATACATGTTAGAGATTAATAAGCAGAACATAATCTTTAGTGGTCCTGGTCAACATCACAAAGAAGTTATGGGCAAACAGTGATGGCAAAGTATGTTTAGAATACATTTAAAATAGCATACCTCAAATTTTTAATGTTTTATTCCCTCCAAAACAACTTCTGGCCAAAGAAGTCTCTTATTCTTGGTCTATGGAATCTTGGAGTTTGCACTCTTCAGGATAGCATTTCAATTAATTTAGTTCATTCTCTCTTTCACACAGATTTCCACAACAACTGTCAAATGCTGGCATGGTTTTGCTCAAAATATGTGGCTTCTATCTTAAAGATGCACCATACCAATCAAAATACAATTACATTTTCAACATTCAAATATTTCAACATTCAGAATCTGTGATCCAAAGCTTATGTTTGAAAGCTTCAAAAACGGGGGAAAACAACAATTCTACAGAAGTTTTAAAAGATATTCCATGTAATACCAATTCATTAAACAAATTTGAAGGGTCAAATCTTATTTTGCTTAAGGGTTATCTGATACAGAAATTACTGCAGTTTTATAAAACATGCACTCTCTCCTTGCTCATTTTCTGAATGAATAAATATGAGGCCAATTTTATACAGAATCACTTCAACTTGAACTAATAATCGTGTATTGCATGTCTAGAATAATGTTTGTTTCAGAGGGATACATATAAAAAGGAATGTAAAAGAAAACATTAAATCAGTCACTAATTATAATTAATTCATAGATAGTTGAGGTTCATTTGCTTTTGCTAAAGTATATAAAATAGCACTCATATGGAGGCCTAGAGTGCAATCAAAAGAGTACTAGATCATATAAGGACTGTTTTCATTTACTGAATAGCTGTAGGATACAAAATACCATTTTTGAAGACAAATTGGCATAAGTAGAAACCTGTAGGTCTCACCAGAAGCTGTGAATCTCTTGCTGAATATTTCCTTTATTTTGAGGATGTACATGGCTCATTTTCAGAAAATTTGAAATTTTTAAGAAAAATAAAAACTTGCCAAAAGACGCTGCTTGGGATTTGATTTGCATTGAAACATTCTGGGACATTTGATTTGTTAATGAAACATATAAAGAGATTTATAAAACTATCACCATCTCTTTTAAAATGTTGATAGATGGGGAACTAAACCACAGAATAAGAATGCTTCTTAAGTTACAAAAAAGAATTTGACCTTTGTGTATGGAAGCCGGCTTTCCTTAACTGATGCCCCTGCCTACTCCTTGGTTTTGTAATATAATTAACCTCTGGCTATAAGTAGACCATTTAATTGTTGATCTAGTCCTCTCAACTATCACCAGCGATGTCTCTCAAAGGGTTATCCAGTGGTTCATCACATTCACTTCCTGACATGGACGCAAATGAACCTCTTTCCCCGCACCCCTATACCCTGTATTCATTCACACCACCCACGAAGAGGTATTCAAGTGAGCAGTGAACAGAGATCAAGTGAGTTGACCCCCTAAAATAGTACGTCCACATACAGTCATCCACACATTGATGAGAGCATGACTGGAAATAGAGAATGACTGCAGAATACACAATAACTGTAGCGTTCCACGGAAAGCTATATAGTACAACTACAAAAGAAGAAGAACAAAGCTCAGGGCATTCAGTATACAAGGAATTTGTTTCCCAAATACACAAGCCCTGGCTAGTGTTGGCCTACGACACTCAGCAAGACTGACTAGAGAATTTTTTACAAAAAAAAAAAAAAATTGAATCAATATACTTATCCAGTCCTTGTACAATAAACTTTTGAAGCATCTTTAAATTGACTTTATGGTCACTCCATTTGAAATGAGCAGTTTACCATAATCATAATTGATTCCTATCTTTGCATTAAGAATAACTCTCATTGGGCTTGTGTTTATCAACATAGTATTAGCTATCACTATGTTTTATTTGTGGTTGTTCTTGAAATATAATAAACTATATTTCCTGAAATAAATAATCCAAATTTCTCTCCCTCACTCACACTGCTCATACACACAAGTTCCTGCACACACACACACACACACACGCACACACACACACACACTCCAACTCAACTCAGGCCATGAAAATTGGAAGGAATTTACTCTATGCTGAATATTTTAGAATAAAAGAGTGAAGAAAGGGATAAAGAAATGTGGAAATGACATGTGTTTGCAATATTTTGAAAATTAAAGATCCCATATTCCAAATGTCATATATATACATATATATAAAATAATTAAACAACAGATCAAGCTGTTAGAATAGTAAAATAAAAGGTTATGTGCTATATTTTAAATACAACCTATGTATTTTAATTGTATTGCTGTCAGATCTAATGGCATCAATAAAAATTAGGAATACTCATTCAAGTCAATTTCAGAGCTAAATACTTATTGTATAAGATGCTAACAGAAATAACGCTGCTCTCCCAAAAGAAGAAAATGACCTGATTATTTACTGTATTAGTCTTACCAACATGAACTGTACCCTTTAAAATATAAATTCTCCAGCAAGAGTAAATAAAACCACACTCTGAACAAAAAATCAGCATAATTACTATATTAAAAAGTATTTCCAGAAGTAGCAAACAAATGCCTTCATCACTTTCATTACCCTCCCCCTAATTAATTAACAGATTGGCACAGTCTAAGAACAAAATTTATTTTCAATTAAAATAAGAAGCCCGTATGTCATGAAAATTTTTTGTTACTATTTCTAACGTGCAAAACAAAGGTTTGCTTTTAGCATGGAACATAGTAATCAAAACAAATCCTTTAATTTTCAATAACTGTAAGGATACTTCAAGAGTTGTTCTCCTAGCAAGGTACTACCTCAATGGTTAATCCTATTAAGAACTGAGCCATGCACTGCAACTAAATCCTCTGGGGAATTTGAGGAATCAAAGGCTTACTGCACACTTAGAAGGCAACGACTTTTGTAAAGGGCTCTATTATATGAGGAACAAAAGAATACCACTTGTGTACTTAAATATCATCTGCTTTTCCTTCCAAAATACTCCATTTTTAAGTAAAGATATGTGATTTAAATGTATTTAGAGTTCAGCTTTTGGCACGACTCTCGTTTCTGAGTAGAAGTGCCATCTGCGGGCCCCATGGCTCACGCATAATGATATGCTTACAAGCTGCTTCCCTTTTCTGCACAATGTACCCTTTTCACTTTAACATACATTTTCCATAAATTTTTGAATAACAAATTGGGCCGTGGAAGTTTGTTGAAACAGGACAAGGGAAATGCCTGTAGGCTAGAAAACGGCGATTTTACTCAAGAAATTGGTACAGTGGAAAATATCCATTCCACCTGCCCGCCCCTCCCCCAGCCTCCCACCCACCTGCCTTGAGTTGTAATCCTTTAAAGCTGTAGAGAAAACTTCTTCTCCCCTCGATATATTAGGTCTGTACATTAACTTGGGCAAACAGCCCACATGCCTGCCATCCATTACACCTGCTGGGTGACAAACAGATGAGAGTCATCACGCAGACTCCCAACGTTTGATCTCCTGATATCGCCAGATGTCCCCCATTCACATTCAAACATAACCACAGTCATTAATGCAACTCGCCCGGCTGGCATTTAATAGGGGGAATAAGTTGAATTCTAATCTAAAATCCTAACTATCCAAAGCTTTCAGGGTGTGAATATATAAGCTAGTAAATACGCTTCAATTTGTAAACTTTCTGGCTATTAAGAGAAAACTGATTTCATTGTCGGGTGGGAACTGGTACAGACAGGCAGATTTTGCACATAATTCAAAAGAGAAGACCTGTTTCATGCCTCATTTGACTCCTGAATTTTGAATTTAAACAAAAGAACCCTCTATCTGTTAGATGCTTAAACAAAATGAGAATAATCTTAATTATTGGCTGTAGTTCAAACTCATCACAGAAGGGGTGAGTTAGCAAACAAACAACTGAAGTCAAAGAAGCCATAGACAGAAAAAGACTAGGTCCCCAACCCCTGGTTTAATAGCAGGTATAAAATTGTTTACTAAGAGTCTAGTAGGGAACTTAAAACAAAGTCAGATGTTCAGGTATCACCCCAGATCCACAGAGTAAGAATTCCCAAGCGTGAGGCCCAGGCATAAAACTTCCTGTTGATGTTTGTGAATCCAGTCCTAGACCTTGAGCTTGGCAACTCCTGGAACTGTTCATAAGTACATAATCTACCAGTTTGGTTTTTGGGGAATTTTTTTTTTCCTTTCCTGTTCTTTCTTTTAAAAGGAAAATATTGGCCAGGCGCAGTGGCACATGCCTATAATCCCAACACTTTGGGAGGCCGAGGTGAGAGGATTGCCTGAGTCCAGGGGTTTGAGATCAGCCTGGGTAACTTGGTGAGACCTCATCTCTACAATAAATAAAAATAAATTTTAAAAAATTAGCTGGGCATGATGGTACATGCCTGTAGTTCCAGCTACTTGGAAGACTGAGGCAGAAGGATAGCCTGAGCCCAGCAGGTTGAGACTGCAGTGGCTGTGAGTGTGCCACTGCATTCCAGCCTGGGCAACAGAATGAGACTCCTACACAAAAAAGAAAAAGAAAATAATTACAATGTGTCTACTCTGTGCCTGGCACTGGGCACTTGGCATATACGGAATCTGTAAGACACAAGATTTATCTCTGAAGAGCCAACACATGGCTCTAGGAATAGACATCAGGGTGCCTAATATTATGAGGGTAGAAGAGATTTTTTTTTTGAGTTGGAGTCTCACTCTGTCGCCCAGACTGGAGTGCAGTGGCCACTCCCGGCCACCGCAGCCTCGACCTGCTGGGCTCCTGCGATCCTTCCACCTCAGCCTTCCAAGTAGCCGGAATTACAGGCATGTGCTACCACGCCCGGCTGATTTTTTTTTTATTTATTGTAGAGATGAGGTCTCGCTGCCCAGGCAGGTCTCGAACCCGCGGGCTTAGGCAATCCACTCACCTTAGCCTCCCAAAGGCGCGGGATTACAGGCTGAGCCACCGAACCCGGCTGAGATTTTTATAAAAGAACTAAAGTGAGTGAAAAACACCTGAGGCAGTAGTGGGAAGCTGTGGGGTGGGGGGCGTTGAGGGGGTGGGACTGGCAGATGAGGGAAACTGCAAGGGGAGGGAGGGGCATACCTCATCAACAAGGGTAACTGCATGATCAATGTGTATATGCCTAATCCTGAAATGTACCCCACATATTTATAATAAAAATAAAAATTAAAAATTTTTTTAAAAAAGAAAAGAAAACGCCTGAGATACTTTCTATAAACTTACAACGTGTCCACCAATTGGACATTTCTAGAAGATTTGGAAAAGAAGAAACCACTATACCGACATCAAAAACTCTCAAAACCTATGCCTGGAGGAGGCCCTGACTTCTTTTAGCAAAGAAGGTTGAGTTTCAGCATTAAGGAGAAAGCCAGAAGATTGTCATTTCTTTCTGCATCCTTCCTGTATTAACACGCAGATCCATTTAGATATTCTTCCTCCTTCTAGCTTCCTCTCCCTCTGGACTGAAATAATTTTCTCTGCAGAGAGATTCTCACTGATCAGCTGCCGAAGACCCTAATCAGTCTACCACAATACTCTGTTCCATTTTCTTCATCTCACTTATTGCTATGCCAAATTATTTTCTTTATTTTTTAATGCATTTCTTGTCTTTCTCTCTATACTAGAGCAGAGACCTTACCTATCTTGTCCCCAGAACCTAGAACAACTCCTAGCATGACACGGGTATCTAATACATGTTGAATAAATACATTATTTAATAAAAAATAGTTATACAGTGCTTATAATTCCTAGATTCCTTCTATTATCAGACATATATTTTTTCAATATTTTTCTTGACCATACAGTGTTAGTGGAATTTTCATCTGAAAACCAATTTTTTTTTTTTTTTAGTATTTCTTTTGGTCTATCTGCTATCCAACTTTTAAGCACTGGGGAGGTTTGCACTTAAACTCAGTTCAGTAGCAGTTCATTTTTTACTTAAACCCAATCTACCTGCAACCCACCTCTCACTAGAATTTATAAAATACCCTGTTACCCTATAAAAGAGACAGAAATTGAAACCATATTAAATTTTACATACCATACTAAAGAAGACAAAGAACAAAACAAAAAATTTCCTCAAAGAAAAAATACTTGAGGAATTTCTGTTTCAAGGTCAAGGAAATATAGGATAAACTTAGACCATCCACTCATAGAATAAGAGGAATTAAACATTGAAATCACTGCTTTAAGGCTTTTGGTAACAATGGCAAATATTAAATCAGACCTAAAATTACTAAGTACTATCAAGCCACTTTTATTTTAGTTTTTTCTCCAGCTGCTCAGCACATGGCTGCAATTTCCTAGCACCTACTAATGGAGAGTGAGCTCAGATTCTATTGACAGTTTCATGACAAGTCATACTTCTCCTTCCATTGTCCAGTCTTCTTAGCTGTTCATTATCTTGACTGCTGTGCCTACGAGATAATGATACACTCTGCTTCTACCCATGACTGTAACACATTTTTGCTCCAGGGTTCCTTTTAATTGAAACACACTGTCTGTGTTACTGTTTTTGGTGCAAAAGTAAACACATTTAACACAATAATTCGGTTTGTATTTGCTTTACCAATAGGAATTGTGTAAAAAATCACCTGTCTCTTAAAGAGTGATTGAATGATCCTTTTGAGACATTAATATTTCTCACTCTTTTCTTTCCCTTTCATTATCATTTATCATTTCTGCAGATGTGATAATCAATTATCCCAATGAGAAAAAATATTATGGCCATTCTTACCACTTCTCTGAGTGCCCCAAACCCATTCAGGAAGTATTGAGAAATGTTTCACTAAGCCTTGAGCATAAAATTGACTGAAAATGCTTTTACTCTAAAAAAAAAAGAGGTCTAATAAATCTTATCTGTTAAATTATTTGGTCTATTGCAAGTAGCTACCAACTGACTAGCACAGAATGCCTAACTCACATTCTCAGAATCAGAACTCTTTCAAGGAAAACAACTGAATTCTTTTCATCAACAAATATATTTTTAAAAATAAATATATGTATAAGAGCATTATTTTATTAAAGTGAGGTTAAAATATTTTTTAAAATATTTTTCATGGTTTAATGACAATGAGTGAATTCCAACCTTGACATTTCTTATTCATATTTAGCTGATGGGTTATATCAGAGGTTTGCAAACTTTCTCAGTTCACAGTACCCTTCGTGTTTCAGTAATATTTTCATGGTGCCCCTAGGGCAAGAGAATTACCCAATGGTTCCATTTATTAAGCAGCTATGTCCAAACAACTTAATAATAATAGTTTAGACAGATGTGACTGTCTTTCCTTGAATATCTAAAATATTCAGCAGATCCCAAACAATTTTGCTAAAGCTCATCCAGGCACCATCTCACAGCTTCAGAACTATAGGACTATATAGATTTAAGTTGTCTAGAAAGTAAGATAAAATAGTGCACTTTCTGAGACAGAATACATCTAATACTAATAGCCATTTAAAGCTTGTTTTTTTCTTTTTAAAAAAATTTTATTTTAAAGATGTATGATACAATTCAGGATTAGGTATATAAGTGGACATCATATAGGCAAAGTTTGGGTCTCCTTTTGGTCCCCACTTTACTTGGTTTGAGATCAGGTAGATTTATTGGTGTTTTGTTCCCCCACCCCACCCCATCAGCATCCCACTACTGCCAAAGCTTGGTTTCTTTTAACACATTGTAATTATCAGAATTTATAAAAGTCATCATATATTGTATCCTTGGTCAACTATCCCCAGATTAACTATCCCAAGAGAGCATAGAAAATACAAATCAATCAGTTTGTGACCAACAGGTATTTATAGAATGTCTGTTATACTTCCTAGTCTCTATTCTCAAATATACTATGATTCTTTAACAGGCACATTTTAATTTCATGGGTACCCATATTTTTTCTAAGAGAAGTCACCCAAAGGACTCAAATAGGAAGATAAAATGACTATTATCATTTGAATTTTTAAATGTTTTACCTTTATTTATTCTCATTTTTAATTGATGCATGAATTAAAATTTTTACCAGAGAAAGTTTTCCTGGGAAGTCTTGTGAAATTCTGAAAATAAAATAATTTAAATAAAATGTTGCTATATTTTAAAGACAAAGACAGAGGTAGGAACTCAAACCATTATAGACTTAAAAATTTTAAACTGACTTTTAACTCTTGTTTTTGGCTTGGCACTTAGGAATTTAGAAATCACCACTCCATCCTAACAACAAGTAAAATGCTGAGCAAATTGAAAAAAACAACAATTTTTCTTAGATTGTAAGAGAAGTGAGGTCATGGGACAAGTTGCTGTCCCCAAAATTTGAAAGAGAAATGGGCATACACAAAGAATCAAAACCTACTGGAGCAGAAACCACAAGCAGAAAGCTCCATGGAACCAATGCTGAGGTAAGAAAATCTGAACTGTAATTGATAAATTGCTGAAGGTTCAATGTGGTCAGTTCCAAAAGTTAAAAACTCCATGGGGACCCAGTCATAAAGAGGTTGTCACACATTTGTGAGTTTGCCCCCAGAAGCTCTGCCAAAACTTGTCAGCAAATATTGGAGAAAAATCCCCCTAAGCCTCTAGTAGGGACAGGGCGGGGAGGGAAAGGAAAGCATTCTGAAATACTCCAAAGTATTTTGTTCTTAGCAAGGTCTGCTTTGAGGAGAAACTTTTATGAGAGCCTAACCTACCTTTGGGAAGAGAAATACCAATTCAAGTTTCCTCTAGCCTTTCATGGGGGGGGAAGGGAAAATGGCAGCTCTAGCCCACTCCAGCCATAGTGTTCCACCTAAGGGGATTAGAGAGCACTGAAAAGCACTCAGGAAGTTCATAGTTCAAGTTCATCGAGACTTATTTATAGGACTGTAAAACACTTATCTTCTACACCTTACCACTACATTACAAAAGGTATTATTTACCGCAATTATTTTTTATACAGGATACCATGTTTATCTTTGAACAAAATATTATAAGGCATAATAAAAGTCAAAACAAAACAAATCTGAAGAGATTTGAACAAGCATCAGAACAAAATTAAAATATGGCAGGGATATTGGAATGATCAGACCAGGAATTTTTTAAGCTATGACTAATATGCTAAGTGTCTTGATGGAAAAACTATACAGCATGCAAGAACAGACAGATTATGTAAGCAGAATGGAAATGTTAAGAAATAATCAAACAGAAATGCTAGAAATCTAAAACACTGTAACAGAAATAAAGAATGCTATTGATGGGCTAATTAGTGTATTGTATACAGCTGAGGAAAGAATAGCAACATTTAAGGCTATGACAATAGAAACTTCCAAAACTGAAAAGGAAGGCGAACAGAGACTGGGGGAAAAAAGAACAGAATATCCAAATACTATGTAACAAGTACAAATGATGTAACATATGTGTTATGGGAATATCAGAAGGAGAAGAAAAAGAGAAAGAAGCAGAAGCAATATTGTATTTGGAGAAATAATGATTGAGAATTTCATTAAATTAGTGTCAGACGTCAAATCACAGCCCCAGAAAGCTTAGAAAACAGAGGAGGAGGAAGAGGAGGAAGAAGAGGAGGAGGAGGAGGAAGGGGAGAAGAGGGAAAAGGGGAAGGAAGAAGACAAACAATAAAAACAGAAAACAAAAGTACATCTAGGCATATCATATTCAAACTTCAAGAAATGAAAGATAACTTTTACAAAATTTGAAAGAAGCCAGAGATATTTTCTTTAAAAAAAAATCTTATCTATAGAAATGCAAAGATAGGATTTACATCCAACTTCACCTCGGAAAACCAAGCAAGAAAAGAGGTAAGAAAAATACTTAAAGTTTTTTTTTGGGGGGGGGAACCTGCCAACTGAGAATTTCAAATCCTATGAAATTATGTTTATAAATGAAAAGATAAACGAAAATTAAGGTGATGTGTTGCCAGTGAAATGTTAAAAGAAATTCTTCAGATAGAAGAAAAATGACATAGGTCAGAAACTATGGTCTACATAAAGAAAGGAAGAAAATCAGAATATGAATAAGTGATGGCAAAATAAAAATTTTTATTTCTTATTCTTAATTGATTTAATATATAACAGCTTGTTCAAAATAATAATAATAATGTACTCAGTTATATATGTTTATGTATTATGCATACAGATACATATAAGTATACTTTTTGTTATAAGCTACCTGCACTATCCATGAAACAGTACAGTATTATTTGAAAATGGACTTGTAGTCATTGTAAAGGTAAATTAAAAGACACATCGAAGAAAGAACTGTATTTTTTTATCCAAAATTACAACAAATCCAACAAAAAAATTAAAATATGACGAGAAGGCCTAAACAGACACCTCTCCAAATAAGATATATAAATGACAAGTATTCATATGAATAGATGTTTATTATCATGTCAATAAGGAATTTTGAATTGAAATAATGAGATAATAGTGTGCATCTATTAGAATGGCAAAATCCAAAACACTGACAAGAACAAATGCTGGTTAGAATGTGGGACAATAGAAAATCATAATTGATTGCTTATGGGAATGCAAAACAGTACTGTCACTTTGGAAGAGAGTTTGCAGTTTCTTTCAATACTAAATATGCTCTTGCCATATGATCCAGAACTCAGACTCCTTGGTATTTATTCAAAGGAGTTAAGAACTTATGTCCACACAAAAACCTGCATACAGAAGTTTATAGTAGTTTTATTTAATTGCCAATACTTGGAAGCAACTCAGATGTCCTTCAGTGGGTTATTGAATTAACTGTGATATATCCAGATAGTGGAATATTATTCAGCACTAAAAAGAAATGAACTGTCAAGCCATGAAAAGACATGGAGAAAACTAAAATGTATATTACTAAATGGAAAAGTAAAATTTTAAAAGTACATACTGTATGATTCCAACTATATGGCATTCTGGAAAAGGAAAAATTATGGAGACAGTGAAAAGATTAGAGGTTTCCAAAAATGAGTAGGGAGGGGGAAAAATAGTAAGAGTAACAGAAGTTTTACAGTGGTGAAAGTATTCTGTATGATACTAAGGTTTTGGATACCTATAGAATGTGCAATACCAAGGGTGGACTCTTGTGTAAACTATGAAATTTGAATGATAATAATGTGTCAATGTAGGTTCATCTATTGTTTAAAAAAAATGCAACACTCTGGTGGGGAATGTTAATAGTGAGAGATTGTGTATGGAGGCAGTAGGTATATGGGAACTCTTTGTAGTCTGCTCAGTTTTGCTTTGAGCCTGAAACTATTCCTAAAAAATAAAGTTTACTGGCCGGGCTTGGTGGCTCAGCCTATAATCCCAGCACTTTGGGAGGCCGAGGCCAGTGGAATGCCTGAGCCCATGGGTTCGAGATCCACCCGGGCAACTTGGTGAGACCTCGTCTTCACAATAAATAAAAAATTAGCTGGGCATGATAGTGCATGCCTGTAGTTACCGCTACTTGAAAGGCTGAGGCGGAAGGATTGCTGGAACCCAGCAAGTCGAGGCTGCAGTGGCTGGGAGTGTGCCACTGCACTCCAGTCTGGGTGACACAGTGAGACTCCAACTCAAAATAAATAAATAAATAAATAAAATAAAATAAGTAAAGTTTACTAATTCAGCAAAAATAAAAGTAACTCTCAAAATAAAGGGCTATACCTGGGAATACCTATGATTAGTTATACAGCCGTGTACAATGATGAGATTGTTGATAATGCAAGATAAATACTCTTTTGTGTAAGGCGTATGGAAAAACGGATACTTCCAGTCACTGATTTTTTTGTCTGTTTGCTTTTAGAGAAGGGATCTCAGTATGTTGCCCAGGTTATACTTAAGCTCCTGGACTTAAGCAGTCCTCCTGCTTTAACCTCCTGAGTAGCTGGGACTGCAGGCATGCTTCAGAGAGCCTGATCCAATTAGAAGTTTTTAACGGTGGGAAAGTTCATGAATAAGCATGGACAAACTCTTTACAGCTGATATTCTGTAGTTATAATCAGTTTAAGTTGAAGCACTAAGTAAAATATATTCAGAAGCAAGGAGATGTGACCACTAGATCAGCACATACAAATATCTGCTTCAAAAATGAATTCATTCATTCCACAAACATAGATTAAGTACCTACTTATATAGACAACATCACACAGATGCTTCAGAGTTTGAGTGAGATGTAGGCTCTATAGACAAGGAACTTAAGTGTTATTAAAGAGTTAATAAAATTAATGTATGTCAATGCCACTTGTTTAAGGAAAAAATGTCTTTTGTAAGTTTCAATGTAATAAGTGTCATAAAAGAAAAATTTTTAAATATATAAGAGAGGAAGACAATGCTGGCAAAAATACTTCTGTTTGGGAAAAAACATATAGCCAAGTCTTAAAGATGAAAAAGTTCATCAGGTAGAAATGGGGGTGGGGGGAGAAATTACCAGAGGAATCAGCATAGAACAGAGGCTGTGAGGTGAAGTATGTGTTCTGAGGATGGGAGTTTGGCTATGGCATCAGGTTTGTAAATTAAAGTGGGTAGCAGCCAGAATGGAGAATTGTCAATGGCAGTTGTGACTAAATTTAGTAAACACTCGGAAAGGAAGCATAAAACAATTTAAGCAAAGGAAGATTACATGAGTTATTGAACTTTTAAAAGATCTAATGAACAGAACTTTTGATTGGATATGAGAAAGCATAAGGAGGCGACAAGTATCTCCAAGGGTTCCCAGGAGAATAAAGTAATATTTACTTAGGAAAAAAAAGTCAGAAAACTCCTGTCTTGGCTTACACTGTAAACTTTATATGCACAGTCTATATTATGGCAACATCAACATAGCTGTAATTCTAAAGAAATAAATATTTCCAGGGCTGATAACCTAGTAACCTAATATATTAAATCAACTAAAGTGAGTTATAAGATTTTATTCTCTTTAATGGAAATGAAATGCAGTTTAAGTAATTCACTGTTTTCCAAAGTGTCTTTTAAAAGCAGCATATTTGGTGTATCATATACTACAATGTTCTTTTAAAGGACCATTTAAAATAAAGCACCACCAGGTCCTTTCTGTATGTGGAACAATGTTAAATTTCAACTCTGCTTCGAGCATAATTAAGTACCCATAACACCATAAAACTTTTATTAAATTACAGTGTTGGGAATGAAATGTAAATTTGTCTTCCAATATGATGTTGGCATTTCAACCTTTTTTTTTTTGCCGCCTGAATATCATTAATAGTAAAAGTTCAGGGAATAACTAAAGCTGCAGTATTAGATAGAATTCAAGATGTCACACAATCATAAATGTTAGTACAATTATATTCTTTGAGATATTTGCCATTCCTCCTACTCTACCTATTTTCTAAATAGCCATCATTGATATAGTCTAAGACTATAAAAGGAATGGCAAGATTGAGCTAAAAGGCAAAATACCTCTTTAAGTGAGTGTTATCTTTTGTCATTATACAGGGAGGACATAAATGGCTTTACCTGTCAGTTGTTTATACTACAAAATGTAAAAAAATATAAATATTATAAGCTGAACATAGCCACTCAAATTCAAAAGCACAAAGAAATGGCTGTAGAGACTATAGATTGTACTTACCACAAGGGGAGTAGAGAAATTTATTTGAGCTTTAAATGAATTGAAAACATATATATGAATTATCTTTGATCTCTGCAATATGGAAGAGACACAGGGAAAAACTGGAGCATTCAGCTACATGTGGGGATAGCTGAATACTTTGAATGTAAAAAAAGTGCTAATTTTTTTAAAGACCATCCTACTACCATGGAGAGCTCTTTCCCTTTTAGGAAAAGAAAAAGCTGATTTCTTTGCAGAAAATCCACCTTGCACCAATATAAAAAGCTGCCAATGCAAATATTTTCAGGGACAACATCTGTCTAGAATATACTGTGAGCAAGTGGAACTTTCTCTCACCTCCCCCAAGTCCCCAGAGATCTGACCCAAAGAGAATGTGAATACAGTTTTCCATTTTGTTTCACATCGGGGTCTCCTGAGAGGCAAAGGACTAGAAAACACAATAGCCAAAATATCCAAAACATGATTTAAGTTGATGTCCTCATAAAGGAAATGTATACTCCAAGCTTTTTTTTTTTTCCAAACCACCATTTGCTCCAAATGATAAAATCACAGCCTCAAGGAAAATCACACCTTAAAAAATTGTTTGTGTTGGCTGTTCTCTTAGAGAAGTTGAGTTTTCCTGAAAAGTTAACATCCCTTGTCAGGAGGAAATAAAAATAAATGTGGTACAGGCAAAGATGACATTTGAATCCAAACAAAAGTTTGCCTTTTGCTTTTTTTCTCCATTCGCCCTGATCATACAAACTGATGTGCTAAGAAAAACAGTCCCAATTTAGCTTTCCATAAGCCCTTTGCAGTAGTTCACATATATAGTCTCTCATAGGAAGGTTCACTTGTAAACTCTTGTCAAAAGGGAAAAAATACACCATGTGAAAATAGTGCATTGGCTACAGGAAATTGATCAACAGAAAGGCCACAGGGGGGAAAAATGCCAGTGGCTTATTTATTGAGTGATTCAATGTTTTAGTAGAGGGAAAATGGAAGTATGTCTCATGAGCTGAAACCACCTTAAGGCTGACAAACCTGCCTCAGAACTTATACAAGTGAGTGTATGATGCATTATGCTTAGGGTTTAATTATAAGCAACACTGCTAATCCCAGCTAGCCCAGCTAGTGGTTCCAGATTGCTCTTCCCAGCACCATTGGTTTACCCACCTTGAGTTTACACTGGAACTGGACAAATGTCTACCATTCACTAAGGGCAGTGACATTAAGCACCCCAGAATGAAGAGCTATGCAGACAGAAGATGAGAGGATCCTCTGAGACTTTGAGTGTTGAATTCTGAGCAGCACTCTCTCCTCATTGGATTCCTGCAATGATCTAAACAATCTCTCTCTCTAGGGTCAGTCTTGCCTCATTCTCATGCATTTTCCACATTGTAACATCTCATTCGTTTGTGTAAACTCTTCAATGATTCTTCATTGACCATAAGACTAAATCCAAACTCCCTGCCATGAGATTGTTCAAGGTATTCTGCCTGTCTCCCGAAGACTTCTTGCTAAAAGCTCAAACTCTAAGTTAGCTGTAGTGGCTTCCAGTCTTGAATCCTGTTCCTTGTCTCTCAGCATTTGTTCTTGCTGTCCCCTCAGCCTCAAACACTCTCATTCTCCATCATAATTCCCTCTTTGCCCTCATTATTGAATAACTTTATTCTCATTATAGTGTGTGCTCACTATTACATTGAAACAATAGATTGAAGTAAGTCGCTCAATTTTCCCCCACATTAGAAAGACAACTAGACCCTAAGGACCCGCTAACACAGTATCTGGCACAGAGACTAAAAAAAAAAAAA
The DNA here is from genome assembly GCF_000164805.1 of Carlito syrichta. NCBI lineage: Eukaryota > Metazoa > Chordata > Mammalia > Primates > Tarsiidae > Carlito > Carlito syrichta. Next base: position 753,432 of record NW_007258156.1, on the reverse strand, counting down.
AAAATTGAATGAACAAATGACTGAAAAAGAATTCACCAACCAGCTACTTAGTTAAAATCAAATTGTCACTAAAGCATTCAGAATATTGAAATACAGATTTCAGCAGACATAGCTAAATTAGGGGTAATTATCAGAGTGTCCTAGGGTTTAATAAGCATTCAATAAATGTTAATAGCTACCATTACTGTTTACATTACAAAAGCATTTTTGTTTTAGGAAGTCTTCCATAACTACTATTTCCTTTCTACAGAAAACTCATATAAAGATTTTTACTTAACAGCTTGTTAAAATAAATATAGTTTGATGTATATACAGTTCTCCCCAAAGTGGTTTTGTTTAAAGTGAAGGAAACCTGTGATGGCAAGAGAACTTCCAGTTAACAAACCATATGATGGCATATTATTGTAACAAAAAATAATTATCATTAATAATAGGTTACTAGTAACTCTATTTATGCAAAAAAAAAAAAAGAAAAAGAAAAAAGAAAAATTTAGAACAAAAGGTAGTGATGAAAATACCCAAATGCTTCACAAAATAACTTAAACAATTCTAGTGGTATACATACATGTGACTTGGGTGTCATTTTAATAAAAGTGCCTAGAGGGCACTGATTTGCCATGTTGTTGTTTCTATGGATCTGTGTAGCAAGCAAAGCCCATGGTAGGTATTACTTTGGATAAGCAGTATTTACTCTACAAATAAATTACTATGTAGCTTACATTGTTAGGGTCGCATGATAGCCCTATAGCTTAAAAGACAGAAATAACCATGCATTTATCTTGTCACTACAGGTACTTACAGTGTAATTACAAGGTCAACAGTTACTATGTAATTACGTAGTTTCAACATTGTGGTTCTTAAACAACAAAAAAAGTATACTGCTCTCCCAGTACCTGCTGAGAACCCCTTTTTTACTCCGCCATCCCTACTTGCAAACTTCAAATAACTGCAATGACATTTTTAAAGGAAAACAAATCAAAGCATCTTTATTGGAATAATAGCTATCTTAGAATTATTATACAAGACCTCAGATATCTTCTGGTCCAATGCCTTAATTTGCTTGGGAGGACTTAACACAAATTCTTACAGTATTATACCTAATTTGGGAAGTAGCTTAAGATAAAAAGTAACACACATAGGCATTTTGTTTAGCAGATTTGGCAGCAAAAACTTTATAATAGTTGTTCATTGTGTGGAATAATAAGATGTGACACATTTTTTAAAAGGGTGGATTTCCTAACAATGCAATCAGAACAAAATGGTATTAAATCATAACTTATATCACATCCCTAAAATTTCATTTTTCTGCAGTTCAGATCCTAAGTTTATTTCTATGGGTCTGCTTACTACTGGTAACACACTGTATAATTTTGTGATTGCTTGTGTGTGTGTGTGTCGTGACTAAATAAATCTCTTCCAGTGTATGGGGATTCTGAAATCATGAATTTATTTAAAGCTTTATAAATAAAGCTCTTTGAATTCCTCCCCCCCCCCACTCAGAGAAGCAGAAGGACACTGCTTTGATAGTCAATATTTGAACAACACATTCCAAATTTATTGTAGGTTACTATCATACAGAGAATAATAAAGAATTTTTTAATTACTTTAGCTCATAAGAATGGGCTGATAGATATTCCATCAATGTTATGATTCCCTTGGATGGATAAATGCTAAATGCTAACCCAAACAGATTTTAAAACCATAATTACTTGGTAAACAAGGGAATCATAGCCAAATAATTATTCATGAATACAGATTAAATTCATCTAGATTTTTAAAAATTTTCTTATTGAATTCTTCTATCTGGCAAAGCCACTGAGCACAGAAATATTAGAGTAGTATTACTTCTTCAATATATTTTGTACAAAAAGAGCAAGCTATATACAGGTTTTTGTTTGTTTATTTGTTTTTGCTATAGGGTCTTTCTTCTATCTCTCTCTGGTGATGAATCACAGATATGTTACCCAACACCAGTGTACGTGCATTATTTCAAAAGGGCATGCTTGTTTCCTGATGTATATAGTTCTATGAAAAGTAAAAACCAGGCAATCAAGTAAGAAACATCACCACACAATAAATTCTCACAATTAGTCAAAGAGTTACTATGATAATAGTCACCAGCATGGAAATCCTACTCCATAAAGACAAATGGGCAAAGAACTTCTTCAAAAGGGAATCTCAGCATAGAAGAGTGTTAAAATTTCAAGAGAAAACATTATCTAGTCTATCTCTTACCATCTTATAAAACCAAGAAGTTCACATAAGTTGTTGCAAGACTTATCTTCTAATACCTGTTCATAATTGATTTACATATAAAAGTTTTCTTCTTTTCAAGAGTTCCAAGAATAATTTGAACTTTTCTTTGCAATTCTTCCATTGTCAATTAAGAAAGAAAATAGTAAATATCAGATGTTGAAAAATACAATGTACAGATGACTACCTAAGTATGATGCTTTTATGTTAAAAAACAAAATGATTACACACATGCCAAACTATGTAGGAAAACTAAGAGGGGAACCTTGATGAGGGAAGACACTCAAAGATGACTTTAGGCTTATCTGTGATGTTTCAATGTTACTTACAAGCAGAATATCCAGATATTATGTATAACATGAAAAGGAAGTATAAAAGAGAAAGAAAAGAAATTGTATTAAAGTATTCCTCCAATTGTTGAGAGCACAGTTTTCCACTTTGGTGGTGAGAGGTCTACTGACATGGTTTGTTAGAAATCAAAGGACAGAGGGAAGGGGCATTTGTCAGCCTGTGTGGTATATAGCAGTGCATAGAGCAAACTACAAGCAGGGATACTCACATTGACCTTGTGATTGTTGGAAGCGAGAAAAGTGCATATTATTAGTAGTTCACTAACCCATAGAATCTGACTAATAAATGATTCCCACTGTATGTATTCCACACTTTAAATAGGCATGCATTCCAACGACTGTTCCTATTCCATTTGTGATGGTAATTTTCAGTAAGTAAGAAGCACTGTACCTTTAAGTTTTAAATATAAAAAATGACACTGATTAACCTTTAAAATGGTGCCATTTAATCAAACCAAGGAGATCTTTAATGGGTTTTAAATGGACTAATAAATCACAAGCCTTTTTTCAACACAGAAATAAACGAAATATTTGGGGAAAAAATCCCATTATACCTCTCACAGTGTTTGTATGTGTGAAGATGGGCATGGGAAGAGGTGATAGAGATCCACTTATGGTTATTTTCCACATGACTATGATTTGTATTGTAACCACATGCCTATTTATTTATTTATTCCTTGTGAGTTCTAAATTTGTTAACTTCTTGCTCTGTGTGCTCAGGAGCAAGACCATAAATGGCTATATTGATATGTTTTCAGGAATCTTGACAAATTTTGTGACTGGGACTGAGAAACATTATCAAGTATAATGCAGAAGGCAATTGACTTATCCCTCTAGGAGAAACTGATCAGAGAAAATGAGTATGTTTTACTCCCTCCACTCATCTCCATGACATAACTAATTCTCCTCAGGCACAAATAGAGGGTGAAGGAATCCTCAGTCTCATAAAGTGCAGACCAGACACTCTCAACAGACTTGGGCATAGGAGAACAAGTCACCATTTATAATATTGTGATGCTTGACTCTTACTAGCCATCTCATGACTGGCTGAGGAAGGTGCCAGGGTAGGGCTGCAAATTAGAGAGAGAAGAAGGAATTGAGAGAGACTGCACCTGAAAAGGGAATGTAAAAATCTGGTAAAGTATGAGAATGGAAGAACTCTTCAGCCATCCCTTAATGATGACACCAATTTAAAACACAATGTGGTAGGTACTACATTATGAGTTTCATAGGCACTATCTCATTTAACTCATATGACTCAATAATGTTTAGGTGATCGATATTAAGATTTTATAGATGAGGAAACTGAAGAACAACGAGATGATAAAACTTGCCCAAGGTCACACAACTAGGAAGTCAGAATTCAGATTCAGGATAATACAATTTTGGAAAGATCTCCCTCTCATTTCTTCCCAACAAACAAGTTCATATGCATACTATTCTCCTCTCCCTCTTCTTTTTTTTTTTATCAGATGCAGCCTTCCATCTGTGCTGTTGATCACATTTCATCCAGACATTTTCTCCTTTAATTATGCCCCCTCACCTGTAGGTCTAATCTCTCCATTCTAGTGTCTTCTCCATCAGTCACTAAAAATGCTCAAACCTACTCTCCCTCCTCAAACCCATTCCTTGACCCCTGCGTTTTCTCTCAACACTATCTCTTTGTGCGGAAAGAGTTGTCTATACTTGGCTCTGCCTATCTCCTCTCTTGCCACTGCAATAAGAATCTTCTCCAGCATGCAAGGAGCTGCCTCTGTTGAAGTCACTTATATTCTACTCATGAACAAATCAAATAGACACTTTTCAGCACTCATCTTACTGTGACCTGAGGCTTCTGGCTCTAATGACCACCTGTCGAGACATGACACTTTTGTCTTCTGAAATATCAGCCCACTGGTTCTCCCTTCTTTTCCAGGCTTCTACACCAGTGGCTCTCTCATGTGCCTCAGAAATACTGGTGTCACTCAGTGATCCATTTGGCATCACTCAGTGTCACTTTTTTCTGCTAACTCTCTATGTACTCCTTGCATGCTCAGCATCTCTCATGGTTTTAAATGACACCGCATCTACTGATGATTTCTTAACCTATATTACCAACCCATATTTTTCAACTGAACACCGGGACTGTACATCTCATCAAGTATTCGACAAAAGGACCACATGGATGCATGCTGTAACCCAAAATTCACACATTCAAAATCGAGCTCATTGTGTCTTACCACTCTTTTTCACCCCAAAGTCACTTTTCGTCTGCATGCCATCTATATAAGCAAAAACTCTGGTAGTCATACTCAATACTTCAATCTCCCTGACAGTCTTTTTTCTTTTTTCCTCTCCTAAATAGCTCTCCAATCTGCCAAATCCTCTCTAACAGACCATCTTACTTTGTCACAGTGTTACTTGCCTGGATCAATTAGATAGCCTAGGTCCTCTGTCACCAGTTCCACGCCTGCCATTTCTAATGAACCTTCTTCACTGTCCTTAGAACAGCATTTCTAAAACACAAGCCAGATAATGCTTTGCATCTGCATATACCCTTCACTGACTTCCCATTGCCAACTTCCTTAGCCAGTCTACGTAAGATTTGGTCACCACCTGTTTCTTCAGTCCTGCCTCCCACCTCTCGCCCCATTGTTCCCAGGTCTTTCACAAACTAAGTATCCTGAACATGATGCAATTTTTCACATCTCTGAATATTTGCACACTCAGTTTTATTTGTCCACATTGAATGCTCTTTTTTTGGCCAAGAAAACATCTATTTCCTCTTTAACACCTCATAGAAAAGAGTTATCTTCTCTTTGAAACAGTTTTGTTTTTTCCCCAGACACATGCAAATACTCTCTTATTTGACTGTATCTGTAAATTGCATGTAGCTGTTAACACTTAAACCTTATACTATATTGTAGTTTTATCTTTGTGTGAGTCTGTTTGTCTCACTAGACTTTAGAGTCAAAGCTATCTTTTTAAACTATTTCGCTACTTTCAATATCCAGCATAAGACCTACCTCACAGTAGGTGCTTAATGACTGTTAAACTAAACTTGACATTTGATGGTAAGGACCTTTAGTTTTAAGCTTAAGCAAACAGTCAACCTCAATTATTTCAAAATTAATCAGAATGGCTTAGAAGCAACTTAGTCACATAAAAAAATGATATTTATTTTGGAGATCAATAAATTGGGAGCCAGGAATGAATGTACAGTTCCAGAGACTATGATTTCACTGGTCAACTGGAAAGCCCTTGGAAATTAAAAAAAAATCTCTTTTGGAGCTAAGTATCTCATCTGTAAAGTGAGGAGAACAATATAATCTCTAAAATCTCTCTAGCTTTCAAATATCCATTAATGTTATGAGGTCATAACTGACCACAAAGGCAGACATTAAAAAAATAAGTGTGAATCTCATTAAACAATTGACCTACTCCCCCTCCAAAAATCCCATTTGTTGTAAATTATCAGAGGTGTAAGTATAGAGGTGTAATAAATTGCTTCCAACTATCTCCCAAAAATATTTCAATTACTGAATCTTTTCATGCTTAGCTCTAAAAAATCCCCACAAAACTGTCTTGGAAAACAGTCATTTGGCTAGAAAATGTGTGTCTTTATAGACACATCAAAGGCAGCTCTCTATCTTTTCCCACACATTTTCGAATCAAGTACACAATCATATTATCATTTGTGGTTCTAAATCCCCCCAAAATATCAAATTTGTCTTTGATTCCACAGATCCTGAATATTTATATACCTTTCAAGTCAATGTAGTCTGTTGAAGAAAGAATGTATCTCAGTCACGTCTATTAAATATTAAGTATTTTGCTGCAAAGGGAGATACAGGTACACAGCTGTGTGATCACAACCTCCAGAGATACAAACATGATGCTACTCCCCCCTCCATTTGGCTGCAAATAAGGAAAAAAAAAACTATGCTGAAAGAAAACCTGCTTAACTAACGTGGTGAGCAATAAGGTGGTGTTAAAATGAAATGTGTTTGAAGTTGCATATTACATCCAAAGGAACACCACCATAATTCATAGTGATTAATGTTAATGTCAAAAATATTAAAGAAAGTAATAATGATTTGTATCTTCATGTAATGGGCTACCCTTTCTTTGATCTTTTATTCCCTTTGATCAATGAAATTAACGGGCAATAAATTTCAAACCAATAAAAAGGAATTCATCTTCACCCAGCACATTGGTCAGCCTGTGGGAATAACTGCTACAGGAGGTCAGACAGACAAATGTTAAGGCTGCTGTTAAAAAGGGATCAGATAATTTTATGACCATTAATAACGTTTCTTGTGCTGCCAGCTCACACACAGATAAGGGAATCCAGTCATCCTTCTGGGCTCAGACTAATTACCTTCTGGGTCACAAAGACACTGCTAGACCAGCACACAGCATGGGTCACTTGTGCCCTGATGGAGGGGGCTTTTCTTCTATTTCAGTGGAGAATAAGGTCAGCTGAAGACCCTTAGAGGCCCTAAAACCTGAAACGATTATGGTACTTTCTCTTTCTTTCTTTGCAATATTTTTTTAAACCAAAACACCAAACCATAAACACATAATTTCATACATATGCTAAAAGTAAAATATTTTGATCCCTAGGTTCCTTTGGTTACAAAAATCAAGATTCTTTTATTATTATTACTATTTTATTATTATTATTATTTGAATTGAATTCTTACTCTGTTGCCCAAGATGGAGTGCAGTGGCACACTCACGGCCACCCCAGCATCAACCTGCTGGGCTCCAGTGATCCTCCTGTTTCAGCCTTCCAAGTAGCCAGAATTACATGCATGTGCTACCATGCCTGGGTAATTTTTGATTTATTGTAGAGATGAGGTCTCACCAAGCTGCTTAGGCTGGTCTTGAACCCGCAGGTTCAGGCAATCCACTAGTCTTGGCCTTCCAAAGTGCTAGGATTACGGGCTGAGCCACCAAGCCCGGCCCTATTATTATTTTTTAAAGCTGAATTTTTTACAATGTTTTGATGTTTTTGCTTTTCTCAGACTCTGGACACTTCACAGTTTGCCTATGAGGTAATTGGACACTTGGTGATCAGAGGCAGATGAATTATGCTCACAGTCAAAAAACGAATCAACATAGGCATGGTTCCCTAGTGCAAGTCTAAAGTAGCAAGGTCTATTTCAGGAAGTCTGCCTCTCTAGACATTGATGGTGGTTCTGAATTTTTAGGACCTTTAGTTAGTGCTGGTTGCATAAATTATGTCTGTTAGAGATATCTTTTTTAACAAAGGTATTGTTAGTGACATGCTTAGGTATTATTTCCATACCCCTAATGAGATCCATAGCTGCATTGATATTAGTGATTAGTGCCAGATAAATGTTGAATACACTCAGGGAATGCACTAAATCAAAGCTGTATGGCCTAATTTCAATGCCAATGACTGAAGTAATGCAAAATGTTTACCTACATGTGTGTGCTCCCATGATTGTTGTCTTTCACTCTTTTTTTCAGCAAATGCTTGATGTGTCATAAAATAGAGAATGCATCTTATTGGTATCTAATAACCTAAGGGTTGCTGGAAACTGACCACCACATTGCTAAATCATTCTCTTCACAGCTCTCAGCCACAGGAAATCATAATTCTCTTAACAGACATAAAATACAGACACCATTTACTTTCATAAAACTGCAGGGGTGTAGTTATAGTTGGCTTTGCTGTGAGAAAACTCATAATCATTGATAATTTATTTCAAGGATTCATAAAAGTTCAATGTATTTACAGTCTTCTAATTATAGTAAAGAAAAATTAATATCTGTCAGTGAGAAAAATATTTATATGGATAGCATTTATTAAAATACATTGTATAAAAATCTATTTTTTCCTTTTGCATGGTAGTTCAGTTAGACCTCTACAAAAAAATTGTTGAAAAAGAATAGTTTTTCAGAATCAAATTCAAACGTGAGGTATATAAGTTATATACATATTATTTATGGTTTCAAATAGCTCTCTTAGGAATCTACTAGTATGTCATTTCACAGAAACTCTGGCATCTCACCTCTGTCCTTCCAAGTCTTTTCCTGGCTTCTGTGTTCCTGACCCTAATCTCACAAGTGGGTTGGTATTTACCACTTCAGTTTAGTGCTTATATTCACAAGGCCATGTGTTTCACCTCAAGACTTCATCTTTAGCTTTCTTCCAATCTACTTCACACCTGCCTATGTTGTTGAGTTCAAATTAAAGTTTTATATCAAGGCTTATCTCTTTCAGGAACCATTTCTGATCCCTGGTTTCCCTGGGAAATATCTGGGATTGTGATATAAATTAGGGATGATTATCATTTAAAACTATAAGAATGCTTGTGTTCATCAAGATGAATGGGTTCAAGAAAGAATGGAATGAGAGGAATTGAAGACAATTGAGTAGAGCTCCTGGAAAGTTTTGCTGTAAAGCAGAGCACAGAAAAAGGGTAATATCTTCTGTTTTGTTTCCATATGCTACCACAACCAGAAAGGGAAACAAAATATGGTTACTGAACAGGCAATAGCCATAATGGTCTCAGATGAACAAATCTATTACCACCAGTGCTATTTCTATGACCATAGATGCCTAACCTGCCAATTACATTGCTGATGGTAAGAGTATGATAGTCCGACAGGCTCCTGGCCAGTGCCCCTGAGGACATTTTATCAATACCTAGAATCTTAGCATTGGCAAAAGAGCCTGAGTTTATGAAATTGAAGATTATTCCCAATGCAGAGGTCCACAACAGTACCCCTTGGTATCCCAGTATCCCATCTAGCTGCTCAGTCTCTGCTTGCAGACAGCTAGAGATAGCAGCTTACTCTTATAGGAACAACCAGATCCAGTATTTTAAAACAGCCCAAAGCATATTAAAGTTGTAATCTCAGTTGGTATATCATCTCCTATCTTAAAATTCTTCTAGTTCGATTCTTTGCAGACATACAGAATTAAACTGAGGCTCCCTTCCACAATATATAAAGATAGGCACCAAATTCTCACCTCATCTTTTATTTTACAAGCTAAATATGTCCCTTGCCCCTATATCTGTTCCTCAGTTGGCAAGAATCTCAGATCCTCCATCATCTTGCCACCTTCTCCTGATGTTTACATTTCCTAGTGAATTTCTTTGCAGCCAGATTTGGACTTCATTTCCACAAACCACAAGAGACAAGAAGCAGATCTCAAACAAAAGCTGAGTATACTAACTCCAATGAGATTCTGAGCTGTTTCGTTGAAAGTCTCATTGCTGACTTTATATTCTTTGTAATCTCTAAAAGCAAAAAGGTAAGTGTTAAATTGAAAGATAGAATTACATAGAGCATAAGGTGAAAAGAAACCAGTTTTGACCACCACCCCCGTTCAAGACCATTTTGGTGGCGCTGACTGTCCTCTGCCCTTTAGTGACAATCTAGCCTGACTCCATGACATTTCTAATTACTCTTAGATAAGAAAAGCCTTTAAGTGACTTTTAGTTAACCAAATGTTCTTGTTTAATAATTAAAATGTTCAGTCCAAGATATTAATCAAAAAATCTAAAGTTTATTAAAAGTTAAATCATTACATCTCTCTTCCCTAAGCTCTTCTTCAAGCCTAAAATAAATGATCATGGAGGAGGATCATGGTCCTCTGAATCTCTGTTTATTACTTTGGATTTCTTCTCTTCCCCCAGTCCCAGCTCTGCTGCTCTGGTTTCTGACAATTCCAGAGTTGGAGCAGAGAAGCAGAAAAGGGATAACAGGTACAGGGTATGAATGGCCTCACATGACCTGCACTAATGCAACTTAACCCTTAAGGAGTCTTTTGATCGTGGAAGATGTTTACTGACTCACTGTTCCATTCTTTCTTCCTGAGCCCTTTGCCATTATGAAGACTTTTCAATTGCAGATCCCTTAAGGGAAGCCAATGTTTGTTGGCTGCAACTAAGAATGATTCTACATCTTCTTCATCCCATAGACAGCTCCAATCTCTTTTTCCTGTGCCTATCTATTCCTTCTAGGAGGTCTCCTTTGGAAAAGTTTCCCCCACAAAGCCCTCAGAAAGCACACATCCTTTCCATCAGCAGAATTCAGAAGCATAGGCTATCCTCTCCTTCCTCCCTGATCTTAGCCATGTTGTCTCATCTTCTCTTCTTCAGGAATGGGTCCTAAACCCTCTGTGCCAAGAAGAATGCAGGGAGCCTAGGTCAGTCTCTCTCTAAAGATTTATTCAGGGGGCCTGAGGTGACAGACTCACTCCTCATGCCTTCACAAGTACTCGTATCTCCTTTCAAAAAATGTTATCTTCATTTTTCAGTTCCTCTCTTTACCTGTCTAGCCTCTTTTATAGAAAGGAGGTAGATCATCATCCAAGGATGGCCAAAGCAGTTCCCAGGTACCTCTTCTGCAAGTTTTGCTTTGTTGGGCTAAGATTCTGTAATAGAATGGAAATAACTGGGGCCTAATATGGAAAAAGGACAGAGAGTCTCAATATATCTTCCTGCTACAGTTATAAACTAAAATAACTGGCAATTAATCCATAAAACATTATTTTTATTTTTGAATATATTTGAACAAGTGTCTAAGTGAACTGAAAAACAAAAATCTCCAAATCATAGAGCTTAGTGATACATAGAAGTGATTTATAGGACCTGAGATCAGTCACGAAAAATTTCCTCCTGAAATGATCACGTAAGTGCCACGAGAAGTCAATGATCAGAACATGACTTAAATCTTGCAAAGCAGTGATACTGGGGTGTTGCTTTTCAGAAAAGTGAAAAATAGCAAAGCATGTGAAGCGGTTAGCTAAAAATCTCACTCAAATACAATGAAAAAATGTCTTTGCCAGAATTGAAGAAATCAACAAATCTTTACATTTGCTCATTACATCCCTAATTTTTTTAAAAAAGTAACTAAGGATTCAAAAATTCTGGTTTCCAAACCAAACTCAGATCAAGAGAGAGCTATTTTGTTGAAAATAGGATTGAGAATTTCAAAGCAAAATAGAATTTAAATGGCAAAGTATACTCAGTGTGGGAGGGTCTGCCAAGTCTCACTTAACATCTTCATTAATGATCTAGGCCAGAGAAACAAACAACAAGTTAATTAAACCTACAGGTAGTATTAAGTCGAAATGAAAGGCAAAAACTGATGAGAGATAATAAGATGCCTTTGGAGGTTAGGAACAGAAGCAGAAAATAAAAAGGAATTGGAGAAAGTGAATATATTTAACAGGATAAGGCCATTGGAAAACAGGACAGCTAAAAGCAAATTCAACTGATTATGCAGACAATTATAATTATAATATCCTAGATTCTGTGCCTCAGGAAAATAATCACCAACATCATTTAACCAGCCCACTCAGAGATATAAAATAATAATAAGTAAGGGGGAGAAAAACTTCATGAAAGGACACCTCAATTTTAAGGGAAAAAATTGTTTGCATCTAAATGGAATAGGGTCAGAGTTCAAAACAAGGAGGTTTTATTGATATAACTTAAGAATCTATAATGCAACCTAAATAGAAAAGAAATTAATATTACATATTTCAATGTGATAATTGTTTTATTGGTACACAGAGTAGGAAAGTCAAGATTTTGAAGAGTACAATTATAAGATGCTATCTTGGAAATGCTGAACAATAATTCAAAACAAAATAAATGAGGCACAATAAAGAAGAAATATAGCCTGATACAGTCTTATTCCAACATAGCTGCCAAGCCTCATCTTTTTCCAACCTTATTTATGCGATCCAGCCACTGGCTTTCTTTCTGATTTTTTTTTTTTTTTTGAGTTGGTGTCTCACTCTGTCACTCAGGCTGGAGTGCAGTGGCATGCTCATGGCCACCCCAGCATCAACCCACTGGGCTCCAGTGATCCTTCTGCCCCAGCCTTCCAAGTAGCCAGAACTACAGGTGTGCGCTACTGAGTTCACCTAATTTTTTATTCTGATTCTTAAAACAGACCTCCAAGCTTGGCCCTACCTTGGGGTCTTTGCATGTGCTCTTCTCTTGGCCTATAACATTCCTCCTCCGGAGTCTTCCTCAGGGTGGTGTCAATTCAAATGCACCCCCCTCAGAGAGCCTAGTGGACCATCATACCTAACGTTGACCTTCCTACCAAGGCAGTGTTTCCTTTTCACCCTGTTGAATTTTCTTTGCAGGACTCACCACTACCTAATAAAACTATACTCTCCTCAAGGCACTGTTCATTTACTTAGGTAATTTCTGTCTCCCCTTCCTCACTCCGTGAACATAAGCTCTATGATGGGCGGCTTCTTTCCTCCTTCTCTGTTACATTCTGAAAGATAGATTTCTCCTGGCATTTGTCATCTCTCAATATATGATCCTGAATAAATGAATGTATATAAACTGGCCAATAAATGGGAGACTGTGAAAATAGTACCAAGAATAGAAGAAAATCTATGCAACATGGAAAATGGTGGCAAATGGCATCATTACCAATGCCTAGTTCATCAAAGAATCTGAATTTAGATTGAAATTTTAAATAAGCAGACGCATTCACACAAATTCTTCAGAGTGGTTAAACTTGCCAACTCTGTAATTACACATTTGGTCATATTAGTCCTGGAATAATGAAATTTCAAAGATCACGCATCTAATAGCATCAAGCCAATGTGTATATTGACTCATGAAAATTCATATGAAGTTAACTACCATGTGGTTACTTCTAGTTTTCTTTTTTTTTCCAATAGAGTGGAATTAATGTGTGCAACCTAATGAAATATGCTGCAATTAAAGAACCACTATGCATAGTAATATCTCTCCCTGTATATGTTTCAAATAAAGCAGAGTCTGTGGTGACATTTCAGGAATGGAAAGAATGAAAAGCAAAATTAAATTGCTATTTGATTTCAATTTGCAGCTGGGTACCTGAATGCAGAGTCAGTCTATGAAACACTGAGTGTATAATGTTTCCCCCACCCATCTTAAAACATTGTTATGTGTATATAGGTTTGTTGTTTCTGCTTAAGGAAATATAGATTGGTTCACAAACCAAGAAATAGTAAAGCACTTTCATTTATAAAAGAAAACCACCAACCCAAAAGTGTCTAGCCTACTCCAAAGAACATTTTTTCCTGCTCAGGAAGGATGTTTAAAGTTTTAGAAGAGAGTACTAATCTTTACTGTAGCCAAGAGTCCCTGTGACTACAGCCTCAAATCAAGCAAAGTAAAGTAGCAACTCATGACTTTCAGTCTCAAAGAGACTCAGAAATTATCAACATAGCTAAAGGGTTTCCTGGAACAACTACTGGAGGAAAACAACAACAACAACAATAATAATAATTCAAACCAAATTTTCTGCAGTACATTAAAATAATTTCACACATATACCCGCCTCTCTCTTAGCCATCTTTTCTTCCTGACCATCAGGAGAAGGAGTACAATGTTGGGATATCATTGCAGGACAATAAATGATTGAATCATCTAATTCTAACACATATAGTTAAGTGAACCCATAAAAGAATGAACTAGTCTTTGCCGTTGAATCCTTGTGTCAGGCAGCAAGAGTCATCAATAATTAGTTGAAAGCATTATGGCTGGTTCAGGAAATAGGAAGTCAAACAGAAATATCCCATGCCATTTCCCCATTTTCTGATACAGTCACGAACTAGGCTAGGGTTCATCCACAGAGATTAGAACACATCTCCCTCACATTCCTGCACCTCCCCAAGAAGCATCAAGTCCCTACCGGCTACATCAAACTCTAATATATAGCATTTTATCAAAGGGCTAATCTTAGATAGAGACAAGTAACTATTTGTATGATTATCATCAGGATTTAGGAAAACTCAGGCTCATTTGTGGTCAGAAAGACTTGGACATCTCTTTGCAGAATATACATAAAAAATGGTTCAGTTAAAAGATTTACCACTTATTTCTCTAAATATTTGTTTTACTTAAAGTGGGACCAATCATAAAAGTTTTGTGTTCTATAACATAAGAATATTATGTTGTAGTATTACTATGCCTTAACATCTGAACACCAAACTGCATCCCCTCCCAAATTTATTGAGTTATAAATGTTGAATGACAGTTAGGCGTTAGCAGTGTGCTGCCTCTCCTAATGAGTATCAATGTTACCCACAATAATATGTTGTTACTTATGTTTATATGCTTATCTTTTTTCAAATGATGCCATTTTAAAAGATTCATTGTCATCTCTTTTCAGCATTAGAAACAAAAAAGCTACAATATATTTTCATATAGAAGATGGGAGGAGAATGTACAAAATCACTATAAAATAATCTGTAACTGACTAGCTGGCTTTCACTTTTCAAAATGCACCTTCAACAAAAAGAAATATCAAGCAAACTTGCCAACAACTCTTTCAAAGACCACTCATCAGTGCTAAAGATAAGAATCAGCTTGTCATAATTAACTTCATAAGTAAGGAAGACAAACATAAGCGACAGCGCAATGACCAAGTCTGCAGCTTGAAAAATGGAGTTCAAATGGGTAAAAACTGAACTTGGGCCAAACTGCTCTATCCTCGTCGCTCTTGTTTCATAAATCAAGTAGAATATCTGTACATCAGCAATGTTGTACATTAGTTCCATTTTATTGAACTGAATTGCATTATTTCATGATGCAAACTTTCTCCAAAAATAGCACGAATAAAAAGATGTGAATTATATAGGTGCTTCATCACAATACACGATTGAATCTAACTTTAATGCTGTTCCTGCAAATCTTACCAACCTACATCCTGTCCTTTTGATCTAATGCTTCTCTGTCCAGCATGTGACACTAAGAAAATTATTCCAGAAAGGCTATAGGCTTTCTACTTCGAACTCCTGTCTCTCACTGAAGTTCTCCCAATGCCCTGCCTACATAAACCAACTTGGTATTTCTTCCAATGATTACACCTCAATTTTTGAGCTGAAATGAAAGTCATTCAGGTGAGAATTTTATCTGTAGGAGCCTTGCATTCATGACAGAGAAACTTTAAACGTGTGTGTGTGTGTGTGTGTGTGTGTGTGTGTGTGTGTGTGTGTAAACATCATATATATATGATGGGAGGAATAAAGGTGCTAAGAATAAAGGTGACAAAATTCTTCAGCTGAGTTAGAAACAAAGTATATAATTAGCTCTGTAAAACCCCACATTTTCTAAATATATCAAATGCAAAAAGAAAAACAAGAATATAGTAACCACAGCTTTGCCGCAGTTGGAACTTGCTGCTTTGGGGTGAGGCAGGAAGAGGAGGAGAGAGGAGAGGAATTCAATTCAATTTTTCATTGCATGATTCACATTCGTGTGTATCAGAAGCATTCTCTTGGCCAAGTGTTTATTAAAGCCCCTCATCCAGTCTGCTTATAAACAAATTGAGAACTCACACATTACAATATTCAATGTTGTGTTCAGGGAGTGACCTTCTGAGTTGACTTTATTATGAGCCATAAAAAGTGCTAGCTGATAAAACACAAGGAGATTTAGTTGATTTCCAAGATTTGACTTTCTAGGCTTCACGCCCCCTTCAAAAGGTCTTCCTGGCCAGGTGCGGTGACTCATGCCCATAATCCCAGCACTTCGAGAGGCCAAGGTAGGAGGATAGCTTGAGCCCAGAAGGTCAAGACTGGCGTAAGCAACATGGTGAGACCTCATCTATAAAAGAAAAAAAAAAAAAAAAATCGGAAAATTAGCCAAGCGTGGTATTGTGTGCCTGTAGTCCCAGCTACTCAGGAGGCTGAGACAGAAGTGTTGCCTGAGCTCAGCAGGTTGAGGCTGCAGTGAACTGTGATTGTGTCACTGCACTCCAACCTGGGTGACAGAGGGAGACCCTGACTCAAAAAAAAAAAAACCCTCCTACAAATCATCAAAACTGTTTTTCAATCCACCAGTGATAATACGGATACTCAAAAGCAATGATGGCAAAAATACAAGTCCCACTGAATCATAAGGACAGCATTCAACCTGAATTCTAAGGACGAATTTGCAGATTGTGCCACTTAAATCTACTGTGGCTTATCTGTTGTTCAATTACATGCATGCAACTTTTTGGAGGTTTTACCCTTGAGTACATATTTTACAAAAGCTCATAAAGTTCTTGAAATTAGCTATGTCTGTAATCTTGATAATATTCCCCAGGCTGTGAGTAAAATTGTACTTATTCAGTTAAAATTAATATCCGTTTCTTGATTCTCTGTGGAATTCTGACAAAACATTGAATTTAATGTTCATATACCTAGTGTTTTAATCCAGCAATCATGGCTATCTATCTTTTAACTATGGCAAAGCAAGATTAGAAAATGTCCCACTGCTCTGGGCCTGAACCTATGAAATGAACCTGTGTGGAGGTCATTTCAGTGGGAAGAAAAACAATTCAGAAAGCTTTTAAAGAATTAAAATAGGGAACAATACAAAAGGAAGTATGTGGAGGAGAAAATCTTTTCAATTTTAACAAGCCATTCATTGTGTTCTTGTTATAAGTTTAATTACATATATCCATGAAGTTGTCCTATTTCACAATTAAAAACTGACTCAAGCACTCAGATGACTGCAAGTTTACTAATTTAAGTGGTGTTACGTGGGAATCTAGTCTTAGGGTTGCCATTTCTTAAAAATCTGGATTTTTAAAAAACTGAAATTTCCAAAATTAAAACTCTTCATAGCTTTGGTTGAACTGAAAGCTGGCCTAGATTAGAAATGAAAAACAGATATGCTCTGCTACCTTCCATGAATGTTTACATGAAGTAAATATCTTAGACCCTGGACTTAAACAGTGTTCTGTGGAACGAGCCTTTTAGGAAATGTTGCCTCTTGTCAGAGTCTCAGTTTCCCCACATTAAAAGGGAAGCTCTTATTCATTTCCAGATGCACTGTTGGGCAACAGCTCCAGGGTCAGTAGACCAAAATCACTTCTAAAAGCTGACTGATTTCAGTTCTACAGAATCAAACTGCCAGAGGTGACACATGACACCCAGGAAGCTGCATGGTCAACAAACCTTTTGTGATTCTGATACAATACCTACAGGTGGTTAGAGACCAGACTAGCTGAACGTGGATAAATGTCCCCCCTTCCAAATTCATATAACACCCCAATAAACCTTGCAGGAAGGAAGAAGAGGGAACAGGTGGTAAATTAATTGTACGTGGCAGGTGTCAGTAACGATCTTATGTAGGAAGGGGAGGCCATCTCTTCCTACAAGCTCCTTCCCTTTTCTTTTCAGGACTCTCCTGCTCCCTGCTGGTATGACCCTGCATTTCTCACTTCCCTGGCTAGGCTCCTGTTACTATAGAGACAGAAGTCAGGAGAAGCAGCCAAAGATGCAAACACAGAACTGGCTCCTGAGAGCCAGGAAGAAAGAAGAAATGTCCGAAGAAAGAGGAAGCAAATAGAAGTTAAGAGGAAAGGAGCAAATCCGCATGGGGCAGAGGCCACCAACACATGTGTCAGGGGGTTAGGCAAGAAATAAAAGACAAAGCTGTGGAAATGGAAAAGAGAAAAAGCATTGGAGGTAGATAATGGGGGCAAGAGCAGGTGAGCCCTCACAGGGGTCACCAACCAGCTGCATTTATATGGGAACGTGAGCCCAGGGCTGTCATATCTATCTTTTATTCCCCCCACAAGAAAAAACCAGAAATTTCAGTCAGAAATTTGGATTTTATTATATTTAAAACTCCTAATATTTAAAGGTTTACAACCAATTAAAACATTTAAAAAGAAGCACTGCACTCATCAAATAGGTCTCTAGTCTGTATCTACTGCCTGAGGAGAAGTGTGAGTTGTGAGAAGGTGGTCAGTGAAGAAGGGAAGAGGTCAAGACAGAAAACATGATGTAGGACAGTGAAACGGAATTGGTTTGCAGTTACCATTGAGTAGAGGATCAGGAAATTGTTAAAGATTATCTAGGATGTTCAGTTGACCCTTGACAACCACAAATGTAACTTGTTTGTTTTTGAGAAATCACTGGCTGTTTTTGCCAAAATCAGAAAAAGATCAATGTGGCTGTCTGTAATTTTGCCATGGTGAAACTTGGAGGCACTGGTTGCAGGGTTGCTCCCAGGAATGAGGGTCTTAGGTATGAGCAAGGCCCAGCCAGGACCCTACTGAGAAGTGAAGTTTTACATTCCTGAGAAGTGAAAATTGTTACACAAACTGAATTAAATGTTGGTTTTTTTTTTTTCACCCTTTCAAGATATTTGTGAAAATCAACTAACATCCATTGAGGACCAAGTGCAGAGTGCACAAGGGTTGTGAGAACCATGTAAAACCCTGACCACAGCCCGTGGCACATGGCATTGGACAAATGTCAGCAAATATTAACACCTTAGTTGTTCCTGACAACAGTCTCCATAAGGAGGACTTAAGGTTATTTTGATTTTAGAAATGATAAGTCACTTACTTATGTACCTATGAAGCAATGGAGCCAGGTTTGGGAATTTCTACTCATGGTCCAAATTCCTAGTGCTGAAGAAAGGACAGGGGTCCAATACAGCGGAGATGTTGAACTCCAGTCCTTTCACACTTACAAAATCTTTCACATAAACAAGAGCATCAATTTTACAGTATCTATTGACTCATTCGCGGCCACAGGGGATCATTAAATTTTTTTTTTTTTTTTACATTTTATAAAGAAAATGGTGTGCTTGCTGTGTTGATAACCCTGAGAATGGGCAAAGGTCAAAGATCTGTGCTATTAGATGGACAATCCAGGAAGAAGCAAGTACTTCAGCTCAGCTTTCCAAACTGAAAGTCACAGTGCAACCAGGGGATTTATTCATTGGGAAACTAATCCTATGATTGCCAATACCCAGCACATATAATCCATACAATTAAAGTGACTTGGCTGGCTTGGAAAAATAAAGGCAAAAATTAAGTACAACCTTGCTTAACTGATCAAATCAGACTGTTGAGCTACAATTTTTTTATGTCTTGCTATTAAGAAGTTTAAGTAATGTTTTTCAAAGCTTCGGCAATAACAGAAAGCCCTAATAAAATGCAAACACAGATTCAAGGAATTTTAGAGCTGGAAGGGCCCTTATAAATAATTTCATATAACTCCCTCATCTAATAGGTTAGAAAATTTAGATCTAGAAAGGATGAGAGCACAAGCCCCAGATCACGTTGACTCATTAGTGTCAGAACTCAGATAGCTTGGGAGAGATGCTACTGACCACCTTTGTGGTCTTTTGTTACTTTAATAACTGGATCCTTCATTTTCTAAACTTTGTGTCTTTTGTTACTTTAATAACTGGATCCTTCATTTTCTAAAGAGAAAGTACATAGAAGAAATATATGTTTATATATGTATGTACAGTATATATAAATATGACTATTTTATATATATCTATATATAAATAACAAGTAGTCATAATTACATATAGTATGTATACTATACATATACATATATTTTTGATACAATGAGTTCTTGCACATTTATACAAATATACAAATACTCACCTATAAGAACTGGCAAAGAAATATTAACCAAAGATATGAAAATCAAAGGGATACATTTTCCCACATAGTTTGACAAAGAGTAAAAACAAATATAAAGCACATTGTTGCTAAAGACATATAATACAACATGAAAAATATTGTTGATATCACTGTAAAGAATTTTACAATATCTGTCAAATATGTAATGTATATGTACACCCTCAGATTCATTAATTTAATACTAGGGATTGATTTTAAGAAAATCAGAGAGTTGTCTAAAAATATATGAATCAGGATATTCATTTTCAATGTGTCTAGTAAAAAATTACAAGCAATTTAAATGTCATATTGATAAAATAAATTATGGTATATTTATACTATGACATTCTTTATGCCACCATAAAAAAATGACATTGCTCTGTATTTATGGGAATGATGATAAATGTCTATAAATTAGAGGGCAAAAAAAAAGATTTTAAAAATATAAATATGTGATCCAGTTTATGTAGAATTTTATATGGATGTGTAGAATAACATGCACCAAAGTGCTAAAATTGCTAATTTTTGCATGTAAGATTTTAGATGATATTCATATTCTTCTTTATATGCTTCTGAATCATTTAAGTCTAATTGAAATGATAATATATTAAAATCAGGAAAAAATCAATAATCATGTGTTTAGTTTGAATTTTTTCCAAACTTTTTCTTCAAAAACATGCACAAGATGATCTATAAGTGTGGCATATTTTTTTTTCAAAATGTTTAGTATTTATTATTTTTAAGTAGATTTATCTTTTTTATTCTAATATAATTTTAGATATAAAGTAAGTGCTCATGGATAACCATCTTCAGGCTTTTGCTTGGTGAAAAAAAAATTTGAATTCAATAGAAAACTTATCACTATCTAGCTAGGTGAAATGGACTCAGATAGTGAACATTCCCTAGATCTCATTTCCTAAAGCACTAAATGAGAAACTTTAGCTAATGATCTCTGAAGGCACTTCCACTTCAAGAAAAGGAACTCTCAAAACTTTAAAATGTGTAATAATTCCTTAGTAATTCACAGCCCCTCCCCAGACTATTCTCCAAATCATTCTCTGAATACAACTCTAGGTAACAAAGGACAAAAATCATATTTCAAAATTTCTCAATAGAGCTACAGAAATTTAAAATTCTTTCAGAAGTCCTTGAAGAGACCCTTAAAAACTAAACAACACATAAACTCCTACTTCTGGGTTGTTATTCCAATGATAGAAATTGATAAGTGATATCTGTTCTTTTGCTTCCTGAGGGCTTTGCTAGATCTTAATATAATCATGCACTATCACCAAAATATTGATTAATCTGAAAAAAAATTCAGTGGGTTCTGCTTCAAGTAGCTCACTCACTATGTTACTACCATTCTTCAAAAATCTTGTTTACAACGTGGCTTGATTTCTGAGTTTGAAGATCACTCAGTGTGGGGTTTTACCCAAAGTGGAAAACTTCCAAACATTTGTAAGTCAAAAAACTCTCATTTCAGTACATCATTTATTTCACATCAAATAAAGCAGTCAAGCCCCATCTCCAAAATTTCCAGGTAGCACTGGAAATCAGATAAAAATGATCTGATCCCTGAGTATATTACAGAACTTAACTCCTTTTAAAAGGATAGACAGGGTGTGGAGATGCAGAGGGCAGATTTAAAATGGAAACAGATTAGAAGTCAAGTTTGTTGCCATATTTTAACCAGCCAGGTAAAAGTAACAGGTATAATAAAATTGCTAGTGTAGGAGTAATAACAAATACCAACTGACATTCATCTTCAAAGTCAGAAAGACAAGAAGAAATGGTAGACTGTGGCTACCTGGAGAATACATGTTGGCTAAGGGGGAGAGCTTCAACTTGGCTCAGCAAATTATTGTTATACGAAAACACAATATCTTATATCAATACCACTTTTTATGGTTTTTATGTGAGCTGCAAATCTAAGTTATATGCAAATCTATTTGATTCTTAACTGTTAGCAACTTTTTATTTTTAACTCTATATAGGAGGGGGGAACACCCCAAAAGACAGAATTATATTTTGGAGGGCAGATTCCTTGTAATACAGGCGTCCTCCACTAGGTAAGTGTTCTAGGAGGCTGCGTTCGACTTCAGTGAAATTTTTTTTTTTTTTTGAGACTCTTTCAGTGCATTTACCTGTTTCATTATGGGTGGTTTACAAGCACACTAGCCCATACCACACTGAGTGTTCAGCAGTTTTTTAAAAATAAAAACCGGCATGACTCCCATGTCCCACCCTCCCTATTCACTTGATTTTGCCCCAGCCACTTTTGTTCGTTTCCCTAACAAAAAAAGTTCTCAAAGGGAAACGTTTGCCCGTGTGGAAGAGGTGAAACAAAAAAATTGCAGAAGCATGAAAAGGCATCAAAATGGACGAGTTCAAAACTGTTTTGAGCAGTGGAAAAAACATCTCGATGGGTGTACTGCATCAAATGGAGAGTACTTTGAAGGTGACAGAAGTTTAAACATGTAAGAATACACAGTTTTTAATAAATAAATTTCAGGGTTTTGGGGGGTCCCATTTGTAAACCAATACTGCAATGGACAAAATAAAGCAGAATTGTGGGCCATATTTGACCTGTGGCCAACCAGTGTGCAACTACTGACTCAAATAAAGCATATACAAAATATATGCAATCATTGCCTAAAGGAAAATGTCTTAAAATATATATTAAAATCTGCATACTATCCTGTTGGGTGAGGGGCTTCACCAAGATGACCAAAATCGAGAGAATGGGTAAGGATGAAGGACATTTAGAGAAAAAGATACTAATAAGCAAAGGTGTACAGATATGAAAGTCTTCATCCTTTTTATTTTATTCTTTATTTTAAGATTGAGATTCAACTGAGTTGAAGGATTAGGCATGGGATAGGCAGAGTGGTACAGAGTAGAAGAAAGATTAATTGAAAGTCAATTGAACAGGTACTTGACATGTTTTCATATTTCATCTAATGATAAAATGGTAAAAATATTATCCCTATTTTATAGAGATGAAAACAAAAACTGGCAGACATTAACGAAGCTATAATCCCATAGCATCAAGTTGGGATTGATTTCTGATCACAAAATTCAAGTGTTTTGTTTTGTTTTGTTTTTATCCAAGACTCTGTGACATTGGAAAGTAGATTGTAATTACAGTTTAGCACTTCACTGACCAATAGGGTAGCCCTAGCTACATTTAGCTGATAAGCATCTGAAACATGGCTAATTTATCATTAAGTTATTTTGCAATTGAGTTTTAAAAAATAGAAATTTATTCAGTTACTGGAAACCCTTTAAGTATGTGATGAACCGCATAGGTATGGGGATCTACTTTCCAACTATAAATTTTATAAACTCCAGATATAAATCAAATATTTCTGATGGACATTTAACATCAGAGTTGAGATGTGCTCAGTGTGAAATACACACTGAATTCCAAAGACTTAGTATTAAAAAGAGAATGTAAAATATTTTAAATAATTTTTATGTTGACTACATGTTGAAATGGTGGTATCGTCACATAGTAGATTTAAAAAATATTACTAAAATTAGCATTACCTGTTTCATTTTGCTTTTTTAATGTGGCCACCAGAATGTATGTAGTTTGTGTTATATCTCTGTTGGTTTATAGATCAACGTTTTTCCATCTTGTCTCTACTTTAGAATCAATTGAAAGCTGGATAAAATAACATCACCTCTACGATTTAATCAGTTTGGGGTGGGACCTGAGTTCTCATATTTTTTAAAGATGCCCCAATGATCCTAATATGCAGCCAGGATGGAGCGCCAGGCTAAAGAGATTGAGTTTCATTCTGTAGTCAGAGGGAAGATGCTGATGAATTTTGAACGAGGAAATAACAGAATGCTATCACATGTTGAAGAAAGATGGATCTGGGAGCCCAGGATTAAAAGGAATAGATGCATGGATGCCCCTTTGTGGTCCATTCTGCTTATCTCTCAGCTTCATCTTCACATTCTACACCAGGCTCACTAGCATCCACCTCAATGACTTTTTTAAGCTCCTTGAACTGGCTGAGCTAGTCTTATTATGGGACTTTTATACATGCTATTGTTTCTGTCTGCAGAGCTCTTAGCCCAGATCCTTACTTGGATGCCTCTGTTCTGCTCTTGTGTCTTCCAACCCAAACCTGACTCCCCAGAAGAAAACAGTCTCGCCAGCCCTGACCCTTGCTATCTCTCACTGCTGTCTCCATTTTATTTTCATGACACTGTTCGAAAACCTCTTGTTTATTGCTTACCTTAGGTGTCTCTTACTACAATGTGAGCTCCAGGAGAAGAGAGAACTTATCTCCATTACTCACTATTCTATTCCCAGTTCCTATCACAGCAACCAGCAAACTGGGGAACCTCATTAACTATTTAATGAATAAAAGAATGTACCTGTCATATTTAACAACAAATTGTGACCAGGATGCTTTCATTTTATAATGGCTTACCAAAATTTTGAGATAATTTTTCCAAAGTCTTACAGCAAAAGACTAAATCTGGAAGAGATCATTAGGGAATTGATTAACATTCACTTTTGGTAAATCTCTGCTCTTAAGGTTAATTTGATTGCTTATTAGTTTGTTTGAATGGCCTATTACCTTAGTTTGTAATTTAGATATATTAAAATTTATTTTTAAATGTTTTCCTTGTGTATCATGCCAGATGTGAATTTAAAAAAAATTCATATATATAGCTATGTGTGTGTGTATTTATTTGATTATGGTACCTTCTATCAGCTTCCTTGATAATTTGCTTTTATAAGTAAAGTGCTTATGACAGAACAAGTTACTATGAAAATTCTGTTTTCTATTTCAACAGTAGAGCAGAAAAGTACACTGAATCTAGACTTGCAAACTTATATTAATATGTGCTTCATTTGCTCCCTAATAATAACACGAATACTTTCATATTGAAATTTCTATTTTGGATATATAGTGCATTCTCAGAGAACATGTTGGCTTGGAAGTGCATAAAACTGTAAAAGGTAAGAGAGTGGTGGAAAGAGACTCGTTCAACTCACTGACTGACTCTATGACCATTCTGATTAACAATGTAAGTATAAACAGTCATCCTTCAGGGACACAGGGACAAGAGAATGACATTTTTATTAGATGCATTTTACCTTTGAAAATCATCTATACTTACACACTCACATAGTGAGTGTATAGTATTAATATCAAATTTGATTTCTTTGAATCTCAAAAGATTTTCAAATAACCCTCTGATGACTTGTGTCCACATAAACAAATGAAAGGATTACATTCATCCAGGTATGACTTTCTCATCTGTGATAGGTATAATAAGAGCAATACTCTTTGTATATTAAGCCAAGCTTAACTCAAGAAATTACTAATGTAAGTTTATATCCTCCATTTCATTTTAACCACTTCTGAACATCATGTATTAAAATACTGTAAGCTAGAAGTCGCTAATGAAGTTTTGTTGCAAGGGAGTACAAGAATTCCTGTTATCGTCCTTGGATTATACCCAGCAGTGTAGAATGTTAGAATTATTATTTCTCATCTGTCAGTCACCAGAATCTTAGAAGCAACAATTCTCAGTAGGTGGTGGAACATTTAAGAGGGTCAGTGGGTAGTATGTCCCAGAGGCCATATTAGTATATCACAGCTCTGAGGGAAATGTTTCCATTTAGCTAGATGATGCCTTGGCAAAGTATCCACAGATCTTCAAGTCAAGGGATCCTGCTTTAGTCTTTTCTAATTCAGTGTACATTTGAACTTTTATTAAAGATGCTCA
This sequence comes from Carlito syrichta, assembly GCF_000164805.1. NCBI lineage: Eukaryota > Metazoa > Chordata > Mammalia > Primates > Tarsiidae > Carlito > Carlito syrichta. Next base: position 727,663 of record NW_007258156.1, on the reverse strand, counting down.
GGCTAAAATATAAAAAATGATAATAAAATTCCAAATTCCTATGTAGCTATTATTGTGAGGAACCTGAAGTCTACAGTTTCAGGAAAAAGTGACATAAATTAGTGAAAAAGGCAAGAAGAAAGACTGACTAATGGAAGGGACTGTGAGGTCTGCAGAGCACAGGCCCCATAAAGGGGGAGGCAACTATACGTCCAGCCTATTGTTATCACCTAGGCTCACTTTTGCTAGATCTTCAAATTTTTCAAAAGAAGGTGAGAATTTGGATTTCTATGTAAAATCTTTCAAATTTTAGCAGTAGGGAACTCATACCCACTTTTATAAAGACACTACGTGAATTGAATTACCAGAATTCTCAAATAAAAAAACAACATGCAATTAAATTTGAATTTCAGGACAGGTACAGTGGTCCATGCTTGTAATCCTAGCACCTTGCCAGGTCAATGAAATAGGATTGCTTGAGGTCAGGAATTCAAGACCAGCCTGGGCAACATAGGAAAACCCTATGGCTACAAAAAAAAGAAATAAAATAGCCAGGTGGCACAAACCTGTAATCCCAGTCATTCGGGAGGCTGAGGTGGGAGGATTGCTTGAGCTCAGGCATTTGGGGCTGCAGTGAGCTATGATTGCACCAGTGCATTCCAACTTGGGCAACAGAATAAGACCTTGTCTAAATAAATGAAGGATTTCAGATAAACAGTAAAAATACTTTAGCATAAGCATGTCCTAGATATGACATGGGGCATACTGACACCAAAGATTATTGTTTATTTACTCTAAAACTCAAATCTTAGCAGTACATCCTCAATTTTTGTATCTGGCTATCGTATATGTGAACCATATTTGCAAGCCACATTCATCACGGGCTGCTTCTACTTTTAACAAATCCTGCCTTGATGAGTTCCAATAAACTCTTCATTTGCATGTTCAATCTGAACCACCATATTAGAGTTTGTTATTCAATTACTATGTTTCTGTTTTGGGGGCATCTTGTTTGAACAAGTAGATGTTAAGATCTCTCGAATGCAAGAAGTTTTTCTTTTCTTTCTTTGATAATAGATAAACAGAGGTCAGTTCAAGAACAGATAAAAATGTGATATAAACACCATTGTAGATGGGTGTGGAAGAACATAAACTTAAGTAAATTCCCACAGCATAATTTGGATAAATGAATCAAGGACAAAACAACAACAATAATAACAATAATAACTAGTACATGCTAAGTATATACTATGTGTTGGGTCTTGTTCTGAGTGCTTTAAATGCATTGAATTACTTAATATTTCCATTTCTTTGAATTGTTGCTACTACCATTATTCATGTTTTTCCGATGGAGGACAGAGAAGTTAAATGTCTTGCCTAGAGTCACACAGTGAGTATGTGGCAGAATCAGGACCCTAGCCCAGAGGTTCCAGCTTCAGAGCCTATTTATCCTATTATCTTCCAATAAAGAGCTAGAATCAGTGAACAAGAGCTTCTCAAAGACAAGTTACTCTATGCAATAAGCATCAGAAAGCTGAGACAGAGAAGTTTGATTCAGGTATAGATTCATAACAAGATTTGCTAAATACAAAAAAGTAACATATGGTATAATCTGTGCTGCCCTGTGAACATGCATGGACAAAAAAACCCTTTCAAACTAATATCTTTTTAAAAAAACTACAACATGAAGGTGAGAGGATAGCCTCACAGTCAAAAGAATAAAGCATAGCACTGGCTTTATGAGTTGTTCTGTGAATTTTATGTTCTGTGCATTCTACAAAGTAATGGGAAATTAAATTAACACAGTTCTTTATAGCATTTTAAATTTTTACCACAATTAATTTCCTGTACCACTGTATTTGGGTTCTGCAGTAATCATCTGAGTAAATTGAACTCTGATATATAATTACTTCCCCAAAATCAAAGAAAGTCATTTTTTTTCTGACTTACTTCGTAACAACTCACCTGTCTGCCTTATTTTATGTGGAAGGTTATGAGGCATAGGTCACTTTTGCATTTTAAAGTGGGAAGAAGTTGAGGTCTCTTTCTGAGGGTACTTTCTATCCCTTTAATACCTCTTTTCAGAAGAGATCTCTTTTTGTAATGAAGAAGGCATACTGCAAACATTGGCTATATATCAATTTTTTATCTCTTTCTGGGATTCTTCCTTAAGAAATCAGCCATGGACAAACTTTGGTAACAACAGGAAGACATGGAAGCTAATTTACTTGGCCTTTGACTCAAACCAACAAAGACTTGCACCTCAAAAGGAAGACACAATCAGTTGATTCAGGTATAGATTCATAACAAGATTTGCTAAATACAAAAAAGTAACATATGGTATAATCTGTGCTGCCCTGTGAACATACATGGACAAAAAAATGCATAGAGAGGGCTCTTGTAATCCACCTGGTCTACACTCTTTATTTAACAGATAAGAAATTCAGGTCTGAAAATATGAAATGATTTGTATAACCTTTTACCTTCTGTGATAGAGGTTACTTAAGGTGTTGTTTATCCTACCCAGTGGGGCATACTGTGCCAGTGGTCCTAGGATAGGAGATGCTTAGACAGATCAAGTACACCCGGGGAATGCACATCTGCAAACCTCTCTTTCCTTAGCTGTGAAATGATGGAAGAGAAAAAAAACTTCCATGTTCCTTCCCAGCCTCCCTAATACTCTGTAATTTCCAAAATGATTTTTGATAACTTGAGGTCTCCAGCACATACACAGATTGTTGACTTTTAGGTTCTTTGCAGAGAATTCTGCAGAGAGCAAAAGGCTTAATCACCTTACCACTACTCACAAAAATGTCATGGCCAAAAAGTGTTTGTGAGCCAAATTTTATTTGGAATTATTTTCCCATAAAAAATGCATTATATATGGTGGCATGACAGGACGGGCCAGAAGACAATGAACTTTAACACTGGATAAATATTTCTCCTTTCAGATCACAGGATTGGATCTATGTAAAGTTTAGAAATAGGAAAAAACTCTTTTAACACTCTACCAGATTTTATTATTCTTCCTCCATTTTTCATCATTATTTTTTTACCCAACCTATGCTATGTCCTATCCTATGCTATGACTAGAATTTGGTGAATTATTTACTTGCTCTTGGTGCTGAATAGAATTATTTTTTCTTTGTCTAGAAGGAACGAAAACTTGTTAAATTAATTTACCGTAATTTAGAGAACTAGAGAGACCCTCTATCTTCTTAGAAGTGGTCTACATTTTTAGAACTTGTGCTATTTGTTCCCTCCATGAAAAAGTCCAGATTGCCAACCAGAATTTTTCATAATTTCTCCACAACCAACATTCTCAGTACATTCTGACATCTTAATGACCAAACCACACCAAAAGACTTGCCAATCATGTACTTTTTGACCTTGCCTATATCAATTTCCCTGTTTGGAAAGTTTTTCTCTACCTAGAAATATCCATTGAGGCAATTCAGTTGTTGCTATTTTTTGGAGACTCACCCCAACCTCTCTTAGTGGCAGAAAATGAATGTTGAGTGAATGGATGGATAGATACATAAAAGAGAATAATCCTTAATCTGAATCTCTAATTTGTGAAATTTAGTCAAGATAAATCAAAATAAAAAGAAGAATGAGCAGTGTAGGTAGAAAATAGTAAGGTAGAGCTTGCAATTAAGGGTACAGACCAGACCTGAGAAGAAATCTACTCTGGGCAAAATTTTTAAACCTTTCATTTCCAAATAGACACATTAGATTACAAAGCATTTTCACATGTATTATCTCATTTGATTTTAACAAGCCTCTGAGTCAGCCAGGGAAGGTATTATTTATTCCATTTTACACATATGAGAATTGAAGTTAGAAGAACAGAATTGCCTTTTTTCAAAAAAGGTCAGTTAGATTGCCTCTTTTCAAGATCAGAGGTCTCCCAGACCTCTGTCATCTGGTTGCCTTCTTTAAAAGTTCAGATCATCTTTAACTTTTCCTTCATTTTTTTTACCTTAGAGGCCTTGAATATTTTTTCCAAAATATTTCCATGGCAAGGAGGGTGAATGGAGATGAGAAAAGGCAGAAGTCTCATGTCTTCACCTGTTATTTTTGATTTTTTCACACATGGATATAGGAAAGAGCCATTATATGCTTATAACCTTCTAATTAAAATCTTTATTTCTCATGACTTGGTGTTCTCAGTAGAAGCAAAGGATTATGTTATGATCATAATAAACTTCATTAATTTCTTCAGTTTGTAACTCAAATTTGATGTCTAGTTTATATTTTTTTGTTGTTGTTTTTTTTAAAGTAGAACTTTTTCTTTTAAAGAAACAGGTAAGAAGCCTTCAGCTATCAAACTTCCTGATAATTAGTTTTATTATTGTCTGAACAGCAGAGTGCTTTCCTATTTGTTATAGTATAACAATGACCCATTTCAAGGAAACACTTAAACTGATTTATTTTACTTTTGGAGTAACAAGAATTGTGATATATTATTTCAGAGGAAATTGTACACGTCTTTCCATATGCAATGTGGCTCATTTAAGGTTAATGAACGTGATTGAGTGACTTGATATACATTTAATCTACCTGTACATTTTATAATTAAGGAAAGAATATATCATGAAGAAGACTAAGAACCTTAAAGGACTATTCAATGTTATTTTTTACCGGTGATTTTCTTTTAAATAAAATAAGGACACCTGATAATCGTATGTTGACAAATGATTAAGGGCCTCTTCCACATTTTCCTAATCCCTTTCTCCTACCTTTATTTCATTGACTTGTTTGTCGTCTCCAACAAGTCAGCATGCCAGTGAAGACAGGAATGATACTTTTTTTTTTTTTTTTTTTTTGAGTTGGAGTCTCACTCTGTTGCCCAGACTGGAGTGCAGTGGCCGGGCGATCCTTCCGCCTCAGCTTTCCGAGTAGCCGGCATTACAGGCACGCGCTACCACGCCCGTCTAATTTTTTATTTATTGTAGAGATGAGGTCTCACCAAGTTGCCCAGGCGGGTCTCGAAGCCTCAGACTCAGGCAATCCACTCACCTCAGCCTCCCAAGGCGTGGGATTACAGGAATGTTACTTTAACAAATGTGTCAATATGATCTGGGAGAAAAAGTTTCAAGAATGCTATATTATTACAAAATAAGACAAGTTCCCTATATGTATCCTTATTATGGAGGATAAATTTTAAAATTTGATACTAAGAAATTTCCAATCTAAAGTTCTGTTAATTTTGACTGTGAATAACTCTTAAATCTAATATATATCAGAAATAGAAATTCAGTTAGAATTAAAGCTCCAGGTTGAAAATGAATATTAAAATGGCTACCAGTGTATAGACACAAAAGCCTAGAGATCTCTAGTTCAGTGGATGGTGAACTAGATCCTATGGGCCACCCCCTTTATTGCAATTAAAGTTTTATGGGACACAGTTACATCTATTTGTTTGCATATTGTCCATGGATGCTTTCCTGCTGCAATGGCAGAACTGACTAGTTGATTGTGACAACAATCAAATGGCCCGTAAAGCTGACAATATTTAGTTCACTCTTTCTTTGTATGCCTAAGGAAGCCAGGGTCAAGAGAATCACTTGTCCAAGGTTACAGAGATTACTTGTAATGTTTTATTGAAAATATATACTCATAAATAAGACTTGATGTTCATCACAAGAGACAATATAGAAGCTTGAGCTTTTGAAATGTGAAAGACTTGGATTTAAGTTAAAGGACCGCCATTAAGCAGATATAAGACCTTATATAGATTACCTTGTCCCTCCTTGGAGTACAGTGATTTTTTCCCCAGAATTCATTCACCTTTTCCTCCTTCTTCCTGAAATCACAACTGTGTTCAGCAATCTCCTCTCTAAGCAAAGAAAGGGGAGGAGAAAGCTGATCCCCTCTCCATGTCAGGAATGAACTCTGATTTGTACAAATTTACAGTAATTATTTTCCCCATTAGGAATTGGCTCATAAATGGACACAAAATCAGAAATGACTGATACAATTTGAATAAAGGGTTACTAGAGGTTTCTTGGAGAACTCTTCATTTCTCCAGAGACTCAGAGGGAGCCAGTTTCTTTCTTTCTACAACTTAACATAAACAAGAAAGTATTTTGCTTCAGTTAACCTTGGCAGCCATTTTCTAACTTTTTTCTTCTAAGAAGAGAAAACCGAGGACAAAGCTGACACAGAAATGAGGATAGATTGAATAGGATGATCAAAAAAATAAATCGGTGTGTGTGTTTCTGGCTTACTATATTTAGCATAATGTCCTCAAGGTTTATCCATGTTGTCACATATTACAAAATTTCTTTCTTTTTTAAGATTGAATAATATTCGATTATATGTATTTATCACATTTTCTTTATTCAAACAGAAAAGAACTAGTTCAGGTTTATTCAACCTAAAGAGAGGAGAAAAACTTGCTTACTAGTATAAAATAAGCACATGTGTTCATTTTGTTTGTTTTATCTTGCTTGTCACATAATCAGGAACCCTTTTGGTTTTGTTCTTATCTCTCTTCTATTACACTCAGAAACAGAAATTAAATAGAATTGCATGAGTGATGACATTGGTCAATATGATCGGTAATGTACAGTAGTGATTTTCAGGAGAAGACGCAGACAAGAGGCCTCTCTCCCCCTTCCAACATGGAAATTATCCTCACTATGTGGGCCCCTGAGGATTACTCAGGGAAGAAAAAGAAAACATAAATTGGTACAAGAAAGACAGAAAAATAAATGACTTTGTCACAATTGCACTTTGTATTATGATAACTCAACATCATAGACCAGAAAAGCAGTAACAACCTGTTCAAATAAAATAAAATAGAAAAACATTTCTGTCTTGTCCTTGTAGCATAATGACTTGATTTACCCACTTCAAACCAGTGTGTGATGTTTTATGCTGGTATCCTTACTATGAAACATAGTCACTATGAAATGGCAAGATGTCAAACAAGCAAGCAATCATGGAACAAACTGCTATTTGTAAATACTTTATAGAATCACATATTATAATGCTTTTTAAAGTAATGGGTAAGAATTTTTTCAAGTTTATTTTATAAATAATTCACTAACAAGAATACTATCCAGGAATCTTGATAAGGATAAGCACATGAATATACAGTGAATATATCATGAAACATATTCTTGCACTATGTTAATAAAGTTTCATATGCTGTGTGAAGAAAGATCTGCATTGAAAAGGTGATTTCCTGGTTGCAACCTCAACCAAACACCCGCATGCTAAAATATCACAGTGCAAAGAATGTTTACTACCCCTACTTAAAACTAAAAATGGTCATAAATGATCCCTTCTGCAATGACATAACTAAAAAAGAATTACTACATTCTCTACCTTTTTATCACATTTTAGAAGAGTGTGGCACTTTAAAGAAAAAAACAATCTATTTTTTAACCACAGAAATAACCCCAAAATTTAGATTTTCCAAAATATAACAGAAAACCAATAAGATAAATTATTCACTCATTGTTACATATGCTCTTTAATTTAAAATGTTTATTGAGAGCCTAATATATGCTATAAAAATCATTTAAACCATCTACACACTTTAGGTATGAGGTCTGAAAACTAAGTTTGCAAACTCATCCTAGAAAAATTCTGCACACCTCATTGCTGAATATCACTATGGTCACCATTGAAGTACTCCCCTTGGGAAGATACACACATATGAACTCTTTGTTTGGAATAGTCATCAGAGCTGTTGTCATGAGAATGTTGGAGTTTGAATTAGAGCAGCAGACAAACATTAAATTTCTTATTAAACTTGGCAAGAGTGGAAATGAAATCAGGGACATACATATTAGTCCAAGTTCATGCAGATAATGCCATGAAGAAAATGGCAGAGTACAAATGGATTAATCATTTTTCTGAGGGAACAGAAAGCATCACTGATGAAGAGAGCTCAGTATGGCCAGTAATGAGCAGAACTAATGCAAGCACCGCAAAAATTCCCTGAAATGTGCATCAAAATCATAGGCTGACTGTGAGAAGCATAGCAAATCAAATTAACATCGATAGAGAGACAGGAAAATCTTAACTGAAAATCTTGGCATGACAAAGGTATGTGCAAAAATGGTCCCAAATGGCTCCTGCATCACAACAATGTACCAGCTCACACAGCACTGTCTGTGAGGGAGTTTTCAGTCAGTAAACAAATAACTGTATTGGAGCTCCCTCCCTACTCACCTGATCTGGCCCCTGATGACTTTTTTACTTACCCAAAGATAAAGGAAATAATGGAAAGAAGGCATTTTGATGACATTCAGGACATTAAGGGTAATACGATGACAGCTCTGACAGCCATCCCAGAAAAAGAGCTTCAAAATTGCTTTGTCGGGGAGACTAAGCACTGGCATCAGTGCATAACTTCCCAAGGGGAGTACTTTAAAGGTGATCATAGTGATATTCATCAATGAAGTATGTAGTATTATATTCTAGGATGAGTTCATGAACTTAATTGTCAGCCCTTGTATAGCAGGAAACTGCAGTCAAGAAAGCCTTGGCTAGAGCTTGAGAACAGGTTTGCATGATGGTTTATATAAATTTTTTAGAACCTTTTAATGGACAGCCAAATCATAAAGCAGAATGCCAACAGTTTATATACCGTTTTAAAAGGGGATTAATTGTCCAGGCTCGATAGCTCAGTTTATAATCCCAGCACTTTGTGAGGCCGAGTCGAGTGGATTGTCTGAGTCCGTGGATTCGAGACCATCCTGGGCAACTTGGTAAGACCTTGTCTCTACGATAAATAAAAAACTAGCTGGGTGTGGTAGCGCATGCCTATAGTTCTGGCTACTTGGAAGGTTAAAGCGGAAAGATCACTGGAGCCCATTAGGTTGATGCTGGGGTGGCCGTGAGCGTGCCACTGCCCTCCAGCCTGGGCAACAGAGTGACACTCCAACTCAAAAAAAAAAAGACAGACAGAAAGAAAAAGGGATTAATTTAGGTAGACACAGCAGAAACTTCCTAAGTTCACAGATCCACTTATTTAGGGCACAAGGTGAAATGTCACCTCTGGAATGAATAGTGTTTAGTTTCACCCTGGTCTTTGAGGATAACTCTTAGACTCTAAGCAGCATTGTATCTGGAAAGAAGAGAGGTTGTGAGGTACTCAGCATAAGGAAACATACCAGGTTTAACTCCCCTAATTGCTTGGTCAGGGCAACTAAATTAAGCAGTAGTATCTGTTCACTTTGAATTACCCAGTTTGGGTTCTTTCTCTTATAGAAAAGGGTCCTGGAAGGTCATTACACTATTTAGTCTATTGGTCTATTTGTTTCTTACCTTTCCTCACCCACAGAGCAGGAGGTGGGAGGGGAGGAGGGAATTTGTTAAAATTTGAATATATACCTGCTGATGGGATGCTGTCACCTTTCCAATGTGAATAGGGAACTAATCCTTAAACAGAACTCCTTTATTGGGACAGATCTTTTACAATATAGTAAAGCAAAGGAAAATGAAAGAGTAGAAGAAAGAATGAAGACCCACTGAATTGAAGAAAGAATGAAGACCCACTGAATTTACATGTGTTTGTTTTGTTTTATTTAGTTTGTTTTCCATTTCTTTCCCTCAGGACTAAGAGTAGATCACTAAAATCTTCTGTTCTGTTATTAAACCTAAAACATACCATGTTTATTTTACCTTTCTCTGAAAAGCACCACCAATTTCTAATTCTGTGACATTCTGAAACTTTAAGTCCGAAAATATCTGTCCAGGTTTTCTTATGAGGCTCATGGTCACTTTGGGGAAAAAATTATTGGTTGTCTTAGATGGTACCCAACAGCAGTAAATAAAATCTAAACCCTACAATCCAATCCTTTCTTTTCACAAAATAAGCTTCTCTAAATGTGTTTTAATCCTGATTCATGTAAGTGATATACAAGGTGCTAGTTCTACTTAAGGTTTCACTGATGGCATTGGTGTTTTTCAATACCAGGTACACCAAATGACCAACCCTGCTATGCTTTCACAAGAAGTTTCTCAACATTCTTTTACAAATGAAACCATATTGGAAAACTTTATTATACACTAGACTTAATAACATCTTGTGTGAACAATCTTACAATTGAATACAAAGAAATGGAAGTAAACTTGCCCAGATTATGATCACACCTATCACCTTCCTTAGTCACTGCTTGTGCTTATTAATATGGTTGGCTTTCCTGAGAAAAAATGGCATCCATTCATTTCTTTCATTCTCTGGAATCAGAATATGCCTATCAAACAAAGAAGCCATGCATATCTGCAAGCTATAAACAAGAAAGGTGAGAAATGTATGCTCCTTAAATATAAAGTCTTTACATTTTTATTTTTTGACGTGGGGCACTATAGTATTCTAGTTATGGCCTATTTCAACAATCAATGGAAGAGTCAACACCATTAAAGTCAGGATCAGAAATCTTTCAGCCAGGATGAGGGAAGGGTAGATGAGGGGATGGGATAAGATAGGTTAGTAAGTTTTGTCCTGGCAAGATTCTTTCTTCCACTTTACAAGTCAAAATAATGCTTTTAAAACATAGCTACAATGATCTCATCCCCTAAATAGAACCTTCCAGTGGTCTCCTGTACCTAGCTTACCATCCAAACTCTTACAAAACCTTACCTTGTCTGGCCCCTGCCTGTGTCTTTAAACTTACTTTGTACCACTGTATTCCCCATACTTCCTGTACTCCAGACATACTAGCCTTCTTTCTGCTCCCCTAACAGGCCAATTTATACACCTAATTCACTCAAGGCCAATGCTAGCCTACGAAGTTGTCTTTGCTCAAATTAAAAAAAAAAAAAATTGAGTTGGGTGCAATGGCTCATGCCTATAATCTTAACACTTTGGGAGGCCAAGGCAGGAGGATTGCTTGAGCCCAGGAGTGCAAAACCAGCTTGGCAACACAGTGAAGACTTGTTTCTTAAAAAAAAAAAATTCAAAAAATTAGCCGGGCATGGTGATGCATGCCTGTAGTCCCAGTTATTCAGGTTTTTGAAGTAAAAGGATTGCCTGAGTCTAGAAGTTTGAGGCTGCCATGAGTCATGATCACTGTTATCATGTCATTGCACTCCAGCCTGCACACACACACACACACACACACACACACACACACACACACACACACTGACACACTGATGGACACAGCCCCCCTCTTCCCTCAAGAACGATGGCTTGGCAAAAGGAACAGTCTTTGTGAATTAAAAATTCCCCCTAATTCTCTGGGAGAATACAGCCCTGTATCTGGTAGCACAGCTTTGTAAGAGAAGCATGAAATTAAAACCCTAACATCTGCCCTTGGCCAAATGTCTTTGTGCAGTATCAGTACTGTACAACTTTCCATGGCAGTCCTGGAATCTCTCTGCCTGGAAAATTCTTCCTCTAGAATTCCCAACTGTGGTTCTTTCTTATCACTGAGATCTCAAGTCAGATGCCACTCTTCTGAGAATTCTGTCCTGACTATAATAAACCCCCTTCCTGGCCCTACTACTCTCATTGCACACTATGCTTTTGATTATCTCTACATCCTTACTACCATCTGTCTTGCTTATGTGTAAATCGTCTCCTCCTCACTAGAGAATGAGATCCAAGAGTTAGAAGATCTTGTCAGTCTTGGTCACTATGATGTCTCTAGACCAATGGCACTTGTAGTAGTATTGTAGGCACTTGAAATGATAGGTGGATACAGAGAATGGGGTTTCATGTGAAAGGGGAATGAAGTCAATGGACATACTCAGAAGTTTTAGCGATCACCTTTGTGAAAGCTTTTCGTTCTGAAGGTGTTTGATCTTGGACATCGCAAGACTTTCTGTAGAGTAAGGAATGAAAAGGGGCCAATATAATCCCTTAAGATTCTGTCATCCAAATTCTTCTTGTCTTCTGCATTTTGATTTTACAGTCTCTGAAAAGTCACAACTCCATGCAGAGAAAAATCTTGACAGCAACAGAACCACCAGTCAGAAAAAGAGACGAAACTGAAAGGTGTTTCATGGTCATCAACCTACATGACAATATGCCTTAGTTAATTCAAAACCAATAGAATAGTGCATTTTACAAGTCAATAACCTTGATCTCCATAACAAAGACAGAAGTAATCTAATAACAAATCATATCCTGTGACATAAATCTATACTACTACCATTAGTTTCTCAAACAGTAAATGAAATCATAATATATGTTACTTGTCAAGTGAGTTTACCAAAGAAATCAACCTAACTCTCAATTCATAATAGAGGGAGCAAAGCCTCTACCTCCCTGAGTGGCCACAAATTATCTGGTTAACAGGGATAAGGGGTACTCCCCAAAGCTTAACTGCCAAGGCAAGTATTATAACAAACAAGAATGACTTCCTCTTACCTCTGCCCTATTTGAGCTTAGGCACTCAGATGTGAGCAAAGTCCTCATCCTCCCTCATCAAGTGCCCAAAAAACACTGCCACTTACTATATTTACATGTAAGTCTCCATTTTAAAACCCACAGTTTCATCCCACAGAGTTTCATCCATAAATGGACTATGAATCAAACCCAAACATTCAAGTATTGTCCACTGTCCTATGAATAAAACCCAAACACTCAAGCATTCACATTGGGAATTATGGGTATTATAACCCATAGTTTGGTTCAAGTTTGTCTTTGTATGATGAAGATAGACTTCATTAAACAGGAGTAATAGTTCAATGAATCACACAGGTACATCTATTACCTAGAAATTTATGGATTCTACCTTTTTTTCCCCTTAGTTACAATGACTCTTGCTCAAGATGGATGGTAAATGATTTGCTTGTACAAGAAAACCAGAGGATGTAGTAATTTAACCCATTTGTCTGAGTTACTGCTAGGGTCAAAAAGCATTCAACATCATCTTTACAAAGAATTTATATATCAGAGTGTCCTAAACTCCAACTAACAACTTACAAAAGTTCACTTTACTAACCAAGGTAATTATTAGCCAGACAAGGTTACTTAACCTATTTTTGTTTTTCTTTCATATATATTTTTTAAATAGGGTAATTGAACTATCTAGAACATATGGGTACTATAAATGGTGTAATGTTTGTAAGTTACTGAACAAACCACCAGTCACATATTAACACCCAATGTATTGATCAATTGTTATTGTATTATTTTAATATTCATCAAAAACCTGTGATCTTCATCATTTTCACATTAAAATAATAGCTCTAGATATACAGTTGTGCCACAAAAAGGAAAAACAATGTTTAAAAAAGGAATTAAAACTTCTGTTCCCCTTTAAAACAAATATAGAATTCCTTAGGAGAGAAATATAGAATGCTATGTTGGAAATTTTTAAGGAGGGACTCTTAGCTCTAATGAAATAGTAGATTTGCCCAAATCAGCATAAAATGGCAGAACAACCAGCTCTACATATCCATGTAGGAAATCTTTATACACCTTTGGAAATAATACATTATTTGCCAAAACAGAACACTTCAAATGTTCTCATCTAGAACTAATTGACTAATCCTAATTGACACAACCAAGGGGCTATTCATGAAATGCCAAATGGACAGCATCTCTGGGCCAAAGATTGACTTCCTGAAAGATCTAGTTGCTTCATAAAATTTTACTGCTATTCTGATACCAACTTGTGCCACATTCTTTACTTCCTGTGTTTCATGTCTGAACGGAACAACTATGAACTATATCCTAAAACCAGTAAAAAAATTCAATTATGTTGTGGGATAAATTCCATTGATATCTTTAATACTAACTTACCCATTTAAGAAGTATAGTAGAAATCTATATGAAAAATGCTCCTAATTCAGATGTTTTTCTGGCTGACGTTACTAGCAACCTAAAAACCTGTGTGATGGATGGAAAAAGTTAAAAATATTTCACTCCGTGGTTCCAACATTTCAGAAGTGCAATTGCAGGGAACTAGATTTAAGCTTTAATTAGGAAACATATATATCACAGGGTTGCTCCTTTCCTGTGATCAGTGGGAAAATTTTTTTATGTGCATGAGTTGAAATGCAGAGATCAATAAAAGGCAAGTTTGACAACCCCAAGGCCAAAGAAGCTTTGAGGAATTTGGAGATTAAAAAGATTATCTCCATAAACCTGGGACCACGCCATTTAATGATTCTATCATTAGGGCTACAAACTAGATACAGATATCCTTTGCTTAAATATTATTAATTAGGCATTTTTAATACTTTATTACAAAGAGAGAAGCATACTTTACAAAAAGTCTGTGAATTCTGTATGCATTTATTTGTTTTGAATAGTAAATATTTTGATGCTTCTAATTTCTGAAAACTGGCCAAGAAGCATAGCAATATGGAAAAATTGATGAATAGATTATAAAGGAAATAAAATGAACAGTGCAAAGAAGCAAAAAGTGCAAGAAAAACGGTTTCTATTTCTTTGCTCAGATTAACAGTGGAAGGGAATGGGCGGGGAGAGAGCATGTGTGCGTGCATGTGTCTGCTCTGATCACGTGTGTGCATCTGATCATTTAATCAGTATAAACTATCACAGCTAGCTCAAGCCTAAAATTTAACTGTGGGGCTCTAGTCTCTGCTGGAGGGTATAAATGAGTTGATCTGGAAGGCACAATGGAGTTGATCCTCTCACGTTTTCTGATGGAAGCTCATTTTCTTATAAGTGCCCTATAACCGCACACTTGGGCAGCCAGGCCTCTGATCCGTTTCCTCCACTCATGTCTTGATGTGGAGCACAGAGTTGTAAGTGGGACAGCCTGCAGGACCGATGCTAAAAGGTTTGTTATGGGAATCCCTAAAGCATATTCCTATAAATAGGACTGTCTGCATTCACTTAAGTTGTGCACACTGACCCAAATAGGAATGATGTATATGATTCATAAATGTGTACATCAATATGCTGTGAACCAAATGGGCAGGCACAGTTCCCAAAACCATAGAAGTTTCCTTAGAAACACCCTCAGTATTTCTATCTCCCTCTCCTCTTAAAAGATTTTGGAGGAAAAGTCTAAACAAATGACAACTGGAAGAAAATAGTTTCGACAATGAAAGAGTCAAGATATCCCCCATACAAAAATATCGTACAAATTGATAAGAAAAGGCAACTCACATCGTAGAAAAATTGTCAAATAAGAAATAAAATGCCATTTCCCAAATATAATGCAGATGGCAAAACTGAGCACTCACTAACAAAAACCACATGTGAAAGAAGACTCAAGCCCCTAGTATTCAGGTAAACAGATATTACAAGAGAAACCATTTGGACTCATGAGATTAAGAGAAATGTAAAAGATTACCCCAGTGCTATTAAGTGTATAGGAAAACAGACAGGCATGTTTGTCCTTTGTTGGAAGGAGTATCAATTCCTACCCCCGCCCTTTGAATCTCCTTTTGGCTCTGTCTCTTAAAATTTTAAAAACTACATCAACTCCTTAACTCGGCAGTCTTAATGTAAGGAAGATTCTACCATATGACAAAAAACAAACAAAAACATTTTACCAGTCATTTGTAACAATATATGTATAAGTTTGAACACTGAAGGAACGATTCTAAGAATCAAAAAATGTCTATTAGCCCAGAAGAAAATTATGTTATACACTATGTGTCTCAGAATGAATTGCTCAGAAACAGACCGTGAGATGGCAGTCCCCCAAAAATGATTTATTCAGAAGTGTTCCCAGAAAAACAGACAGCGAAGAGAAACAGGGAGGGGAGAAAAGTCACTGCACCTTCTCAAGCAATGTCCTACAGTGGGTTAATCTGGCTTAGTTGCACAGGAAAGATTTGGAGATGGCTTCAGTCACATTGAGTGTTGTCCCAGATAGAGTCCTGCACCTGTCAGTCCTTCGTTCCTGGCTGCCTCCAAGAGATTGTAAGCAGGCTCTGGCAGCTGGAGCCTGGGCTGCCTGGTGGGATTGAGGACTCTATAAGTCATGGGCCCAAGAGTGGTGGAAAAATCCCACCTCACCTGCGCCATGGGGATTTATTATGTTTTGTTTAAAAGAATGAATAAGATACATACATTTCACTAAGGGGTTGACCATGATATACAAGTGGGGGCTGTGGGGGAAGCATATTAGAGAATAACATAAATAATAAGTCATGCAAGTTTGTAGGGAGTGAGGAAGGGGCTCTATTTAATAATTTATGTATACATGCCTACAATGAGGCATGGGATGATACGTATCAAAATATTAACACAAGATAGTAGGGGAGGGGAAGATTGAAGGAATGGTGATGAAATGGAGGGAAATAGGTTTTGCTTACTAGACTTTTGTACTTTTGTTTGGCCTATGCAATGTATTACATTCATAAATTAAGCAACAGTCAATAAGGCAAAAGATTAAATAAGTTTTATTAAAATTAATTTCTATAAAGTCTTTTCCTTGGATTGAAAAGACTCAGATTAAGCTATTTCCTCAGAGTTAACAGCCTTGTCTGTTTAGCTATGAGCTGGGAAATACCTTTGGGACTTAAGACTATATTTGTGATCCTGAAACTGACAAACAAGCAGACATCGTCCTTCTGGATAATGGGAAAATAACACAAAAAGAAATGGAAATACATATGTTAAGGCACTGAAATAATAATATTCAACATGTAAGCATCTCCATTATTTATAAAATTGGCGCAATCAGTAGCAGGAGAATGGGTACATGAGTTAAAATGCATTAAAAAGAATTATGTACCACATAGATATTAAATTATATTTTTGAAAATTTTATTGAATTAAAGAAGCATACTATAATATGAGATTTAAAAATGGAATGTGTAGTTCTGAATATATAAATGATTCTTATTACATACATTTATCATCTACCTATACCATACTTAAGTGTGTGTGATGTATATCCATTTTAAGTATGATGTTCGCTCAAAAGATGGCATTAATCAAGTGAATGCTAGCATCACCATGCAATAGGCAGGGCAGTCAAAGATAATGGTGGAAGCACAGTTGAGTGAACATCATACTACACATTGCCATCATAATTCAATTCAACTTCAAAAAGTCATACATAGATGACATTTCTTAAAACATGTATGCTTTTTTTTGGCACCCCTGTATATTTATACCAGTATATGTAAACCGGCATGTATATATACAGAATGTTTGCCTGTTTACATATACATTCCTATATATATACATACACACACGCTTAAAAATGCATTTATTATTAATAATGATTAGACCTAGGAGATGGAAATATGACTGATTTTTTAAAAGTTTCTTCTTACTTTTCTGCATTGTTTTAATTTCAGACAATGTCATGCTTTAGCATTTTCATCCAGTAAAACCAAATCAAATGCTAAAACAACTTCTAAGAAAAAAGACAAAAAATAGTTCTAAAGAAGCTAACCCTCATACACTTAACAATTTTGACAGCTTAATAGTGGGAAAAGGCTACTATTGAACTGACCAAATAGAATTTCCTAAAAAGTATCTGATGTTTGATTATTCAGCATTTTAGCAAAAACTGTCTGAAGAATATATATGATCAGCCTGGCCATAGAGTATCTGGGATCTGAGTCTACAATTTTAGGGCTTTCAGGTTGACTCCAAGCTTGAGGGGGAAAGACCCAAAACTGCATATCCTTTGTGATTGGAAAGTCTAGTCCAAGCTAAAAGGCCTGTATTTGCATTCTGCCTGTCATGTCCTGCCATGATTAACTTAAAGCCTTCATAAGTTAAAAAAAAAAAAAAAAGGATGAGCATTCACCATCAGCAAGTACATCTACATACAGGTCAAAATGAGCAAAGATTGTTTTTTTTAAAATTAAGTATGTCAGAAACATATCCTTGAGTTAAAAGTTCAGCACAGTATGCATCATTCATGGCAAGAGATTATCTTCCCTTCTGTACCTCTTGGAAGTCAAAGGAGCCATATTTTAAAAAGTCCAAGATAGCGGAAATAGAGCAACATCCTTTCATTATCACTAAATATCAATAGTGCGCCTGAAGAATGCTCTGCAGATTTTCAGTCAAAAGTTGGCATTTATTTTACTGACAGACTAATAATATGGATATATTTGGTACCCAGGTGGGATGACAAGCCTTCTCTACATCTTTTAGACATTGCCTCCCTTCAACAGACCATTCCCAACATTCAAGAAATTTCTCTATGAATTTGTACACACAGCATACAGAGACAGTAAAAGACACTATGGAAGAAAGCTTTTGCTTGAATCCATACAATATTGCCTTAGAAACAATATTGTATGTAAGAGGCAGTAAAGAGACTCACAGATGTCTAACTGAATTTTTTAAAAAGGAAGAAAAAGGAAGAAAGAAAAAATTAGATGTTTTTCATTTAAAAACCATTTTGTTGTTTTATTTTTTCTTAATGACTTGCATTGCAGATGTTTTCTTGACCTTTTAAAAATTACTTATTTATTTATCCTGACTCAGTAGTCTACTTATCTTAAGACAACAGCTGTAAAGAAAGGTCAGTTCAAAGGTAAGTCTTCGGTGAGTAATATGGTTAGACTGAATTCTTTTAATTTAATTTTAAAGTACATCTGACAGGCTTCCTTCTCACGTTCCTTTTTGCACAAGCATGCCACACAGTTGAAGACAAGCTCTTCTTTGACATTCAGTAACATGAGGCCCTTCTAACCCAGTGGAGCGTACTGCCCAAAACACACACATGCTGCAAGCTGGAACACTATTAAAAATCTTTTTATACATCAAGCTTTATTTCACCGCTAACAAACCCACTCACATCAAAATAATAAGCCACGTACTTATTCAATGGGTAGTAACATTTACCATCTTTGGTTTTAAACACAAAGATCTCTAAAAAGCAAAGCCAATGGATGCAGCAAATCTAACGTGAATGTATAGAATATGCCTTTTACTACCATTTAATGGTTTTCTTCTTCCCTGAAATAAAAATGTACTAGATTACATAACACTGCCACAAATAAATAACTGGCAGAAGTGACAGTTTCTCTATATACCGTGAAATGATACTTTATTGAAGGGCAATGAATGGCTAGCTTAAAGCAAATATGGCAGAGTTTATATAAAACATGACTTTTATAATAGATCAAAAACTGAAGCTGAACTTTCATTTTACCAAGACAAGATGTAATTTTTATTGTTCTAGTGAGACACAAAAATATGCATTTTCCTCATCAGCAAAACTAAAATCAAATACTTTCTTGAAAAATATTTCAATGACCAAGTTTTAAATCATCTTTCAATACATCAAACTTTATTTATTATAATGGGGAAGTACAGCGCTGTGAATTACCCATTATATTGGAAAATCCAGAAGTTCTTTTAATTGGTTTTGAATGAAAGCATTATTCTGCATTTCTAATCATGTTTCTACTCCTAAGGCTAATATTAAAAATGAATTACAATTCTTGAGCAAAGGAATTGACTCGGAATCATGGCTGGGATTAACATTTTGTTACAGATAATCCACAAACTAGAGAATCCAAAAGCTTATAACTGAGAGTTGAGTATATTTTCTAAGTAAGAAGCTAAAACGCTCATTAGACACACTCCATGTGAATAATGAACTGTCTGAAAAGCGTACATGTGTTATGTAAAGCATTTTACATTCTATTGTACAATGAGTTCTTTTTCCAAGATCGTCAGTTTAAGTATTTAGTCACTACATTTTATTATATTTTGAGAAATGAGATACAAGCAGAGTTGTCAACTGTCTATCCCTGAAATTAAACATACCTTCAAATTGCTTTTGTAACTTTAAGATTAAAAAAACAGTTCTAATTTACCAACCACAACAAATAGTAATTGTCAGTCACAAATATACACCATAGTTTAAAGTAAACCGACATTATGGTCACAATAAATTAGAGTAGTGTTACAAGACAGAAACTGGTCATTTGAGCCATAAAGTGTTTTCAATTAAAACTTCAAACATTAATGAGGAAATATAAACTGACCTATTCACTGACAATTAAGCAACTCTGATTTGAGCAGCAGAAATTATTTGCATAATGAAAATGCCCTTCCCCCAATTATTCAAATTATATTTTAAAAAGACAGAACACTCAAGAAGAGGTTTTTATTTGTGGGGATGTTTTAATGAGGTGATAGGTATCTTAATAAGTGTTCTTGGGTGAAGACACCTGGATTATTAAGCAGCAATTCTGCTGTATCCTATATTAATTCATAGCAAGATTTTATCATGTCTGTTTAATTTATTAGAGACTTGAAGTACTTGGTATCACTTGCATGGTTTAAAGTAAACCAATTTAAACAAAAGATGAAATAAATGGTAAGTTTTGAAGATTTGAGTTTTTCAGATATTTTTCTTTTAGCTTAACAATAATTCACCAAAAGTACAAATCAGGAAGATCTGCATGAAATTAACTATAAAGCAGCTTTGCAAATGAGTCCTGGCGGGTTTTAAGAAAAAAATGTCATCAAGCAAAAAGAATTCTAAATATATTAATTGTATTATTTCTTATATAAAGGAACTTTAAATTAAGAGGAAAATTCCCTACCATCGCAAATTGACCTCTTAGTATGTAATGCTTCTCAAGAGGAAAGTCCTACCTGGAATAATCAAAAGACATTATTATTATTCATTGATTATTTTATTTATTTATTTATATAAGTTCTCACTCTCCCATTCAAGATGGACTAAATTTAGACTAAATTTAGACTTCTTTTTTTAAAACATCATGTCTGTGTTTGGGGTAACTCCCATATTTCTGAGATTTACTACACTGGTAAATCTACATTCCAGCCCCAATAAGGTGGTCAGGTCAGGTATGTCTGGTCAGTTGGGTGAAGGTCATATGCATTTTCATGTACATAAGAAAAATGTCTAAATGCTTACTCTATTTTAATTTAGATCTGCCTGTAAAAAACTTATCTATGTCTAAACTACACTGATTAACCTGTCTCAGTAGGATCACAGCTCACCTCAGCCTCGAACTCCTGGGTGCAAGCTATCCTCTTGCCTTAGTCTCTTAAGTAGCTAGGAACACAAGCACATACCACCATACCTCGTTAATTTTTAATTTATTAATTTTTCTTATTGTCGTTATTGAAATGAGACATCATTATAGCGCGCAGGCTGGTCTCAAACTCCTGACCTCAGGCAATCCTCATACCTTGGCCTCCCAATGTACTGCTGGGATTACAGATGTAAACTTCCATGCCCACCTATTTACTGACTGCTAATTTTGTAATTGCTATAATTTATTTCACTCCAAATGACTTCAACCCATAGGCAGCTATAATTTTTTTCTCAAGATGAGACTTTTTTTTTTGAGTCAGAATTTCACTTTGTTGCCCAGGCTGGAGTGCAGTGGCACACTCCTGGCTACCACAGCCTCAACCTGTTGGGCTCAGGTGAACCTTCCGCTTCAGCCTTCCACGTAGCTGGAACTACAGGTGTGCGCCACCATGCTCAGTTTATTTTTTGATTTATTGTAGAGACGAGGTCTCGTGATGTTGCCCAGGCTGGTCTCAAACCTGTATGCTCAGGCAATCTTCTTGCCTTCGCCTCCCAAAATGATGGGATTACAGGCATGAGTGTTAATTATCTATTGTAAAAATAAAGAGTTAATATATAACTTAATGATAAATTATTTTTCATTTATGCAATATAACAAGCTGTATAGATTTTTTTCAAGTTATCTCACTTATTTGGGCCCAAATGTCCCCAATTGGGGTTAAAGTAAACATTCTCCTAAGCAATTTATAGATCTAAAATGGCTATATTTCTCCAGTGATATTTTTCTGAAAAAGACCATTTTTTCCTAGTTCTTTTTCATATGAACTACAGAGTCTGTCCAAAAATATCCCTTGTCATTTTTCTGTTACAAGAAGGGTAAAATATTATTGCAAATAATAGAATCAATTTGATATAAGTGCAAAAAGAATTTTTATATGATATGAATTAAATCAACTCAAGCAAGTAACTCTTTCCATAAGTGACTCGCTGAATAAGTAAAGGCAGGAGTAGCAAAAAAGCAAAATAAAATAAGCATTTGGAGACTCCAAAGAGATTTGTCTGCATAAAAAAAGAAAGAACTAAAAGGGTACTCAAATTCCAGCTATCAACAATCTTGTACCATGTGCTTTGCTGTATAAAACAATCACTGCCAGGGATTCAATATTATTTCTTTTGATCCAATGGGCTGTTCACATGGATAACTTGGAAAGCAACATTTGCAATAAAGTGTGACAAGAGGGATTTTACAGGTTGCTTTGGAAAATGTTAAAATGTGCTTAAATCTAATGGTCAAGGACTATACAAAAGTAAAGAATATTTAACCTGTTCTTTGTTTGTTTGTTTGTTTTGTTCTGTTTTACTTCCACATTGGATAGGTATTGGGCAGTGCTCTTTCCATGCAATGGAATATAATGGCAGCTGTTCATATATGTCATCCAACCTTCTCCAACCCCAGTCAGGTCAATACTGGCCTGTAGAGTAAAGAAATCAAGATTCGAGGTGAAGACTACTGACTATACACTTGAGAACCAGAAACATGAAACGTGAATGCCTCGAGAATGATTTTTCCATATGCTCTAAGAAAACAAAAGTAACCCATGATAGTTTTAGTGTTAGGAAGCAATTTCCTTTCCATTATCAAACTTCAGTACTTTTAACCAAAGCTTACACACGAAGGCAATGAATCCAAACACTTTTCCATTGCAAACTTACACCTACAACATTAAAAGTTCATGGCCTCTCATCAAATCAGGCATGCCTATATTTAGAAATGTGCTACTTTTGGGTTTCAGAAGAATTTTGAAGCAGTTTTTGCACTCTGTGTATTTCCATCTCAAAACTTCCACCTAAAACAAACCAACGAATCAATTAATTAACTAGCCAAGCATTCAATGTACTTGTTAAATGACTTAACTGTCTGCACTAGACAAAATGAAAATCTTGCATATGAAAAAACAATAAAACTACAAACAAAACTTTTAAAAACACAAAACACAACTTACATTTTCTCAAGAAATTCTGCTGGTTAGAGGGCTTTTGTGTAAGTTAATTACAAAGTATTTTAAACCAGCTGATCAGATTTTGGAAGAACAACATTCTATGAATAGAACTAGGAACTCCTATAAGCTTACATGATACATGTAATCACTCATTTAACTATTCTTTCTTTCCCAAAACAAGTTCTGAACCAGGTACTAGGATATCACCATCTGTAGAAATATTCTATTTCATATTTTAAATCTATTTTCTCCATTTCATTAAATGATTCCTAATCAAGCAATCATCCCTAATCAAGCAATAAATATATGATACACTCAAAAAGCAAGTCTATATTATAATCCAAACATCTGTTATTTCCTACACACAGAATTTTTTACTCATTACATTCCTGGCAGGCTTTTAAGCAACACATATACAAGGAAGTTTATTAGTTAGGGGCTACTTTTGCGTTTAAAGATCTGGCTACAGATCTCTTTCAAATATTCCCAGTTATAAACTCTTAAATGTGATTTATAACATAAAACCTTCACATGAGCAGGGCGCAATGGCTCATGCCTGCAATCTCAGCACTTTGGGAGGCTGAGGTGGAAGAATCATTTGAGGCCAGGAGTTGCCCAGCCTGGGCAACATATGGAGACTTTGTCTCCACAAAAATAAAACAAAACAAAACCAAAAAATTACCTAGCCATGGTGACACACACCTATAGTACCAGCTACTTGGGAAGCTGAGGTGGAAGGATTGCCTGGGCCCAGGAGTTAGAAGCTATGGTGAAACGTGATCCAGCCAGGGCAACAGAGTACTCCAAAAAAAAAACCAAAACAAACAAACAAAACCTTCACATGAAAAGTCCAATTCCATAACACAAATGGAAGTAAAATTTTTGATTATTAATTGCAATAAGGAATAAGGAAGAACAACTAATGATCCAAATAGGTTGATATTTGATAGATTTTTTTTTCTTTTTTAGTCATCCTAATTTATGTTTCGTTTCACCTAATTTTTGTCTACATAGGTATCTCTGTTCTTTCTGAGCTCCCATGAACTGCTTAACTCCGTGTAGGCCTGCCTTCCACTGACTGGTACCTTGCTAAAATTTAATGGCCAAATCTGATGTACATTCCAATCCAAATTTTAGAAATATCTGCACAGTATCTAACACCAATGACAACAGCAGAAATTCTTTTATGCCTTAGTTCTGCAACACTCTTCTCATAAGGATGTCCTTTTGTCTCACTTTTCAATCTTTCTCCACACTCCCTTTTCCTCATCCTATGCTGGAAATGTTGGTATTTTTTATTGCTCCGTTCCTAGCTCTATTCTTTTTTCCCTCTTCTCTCTTCTTCTTGTAAGTTCCCTGGACAATTTTGCTCATACAACACCACAGGAATCTTGTCCACAACACTTCCTAAAGCTTCATTCTCATATTAAACTAGACAGGACATCCCTACTAACGCCATCTCAAAATAAAAACTTGACTTTGAATTTTTCTTTCAAAACGTGTTTAGTAACATGTGGGTTTTGCTCTGATAGATTTACCACATGCCCACATTAAACGCGAAGGCACTCTGGGCTCTTTCTCCTTCCCTTCTCACTTCCAATGAAGACATGCTGATCTCTTTTCCTAAATATCTTCTAGGTCCTTGGCCTTCTCTGCATGATAACTTTCATCACCTGAGTCAGCATATCCAGCATCTCTCACCAAAATCATCACAATGGTCTTTTACCTCAGACTCCCTGACTCCAAGCTTTAAACGCTCTCATCTTTTCTTTTCTTTTTTTCCCCTATTTTTAAAAGTTTAAGCTGGGTTCGGTGGCTCAGCCTGTAATCCCGCGCCTTTGGGAGGCTGAGGTGAGTGAATTGCCTGAGCCCGCGGGTTCGAGACCCGCCTGGGCAGCAAGACCTCATCTCTACAATAAATCAAAAAAATCAGCCGGGCATGGTAGCACATGCCTGTAATTCCCAGCTACTTGGAAGGCTGAGGCGGGAAGGATAGCCAAAGCCCAGCAGGCGAGGCTGCGGTGGCCGGGAGCGGCCACTGCACTCCAGTCTGGGTGACCAAGTGAGACTCCAACACACACACACACAAAAAAAAGTTTAATGCATTTCTTTTTCTTTTTTAATTATAAAGATGTGGGACAAGGGTACCTGCACAATGCATATTTGTATACCTAACCCTTAACTGTACCCCACAATTTTAAAATAAAAAATAAAAAAATAAAAATAAATGCAAAAAAAAATGTGGGGTACAATTCAGGGTTAAGTATACAAACGTTGATTATGCAGGTACCCTTGTTGATGAGGTGTGCCCCTCCCTCCCCTAGCGTTTTCCCTCAACTGCCACTCCCATTACCCTCCTGATAGTTTCCCACTACTGCCAATCCCTTTCTTATAGTATTATGATAAATCTTAAACCTGTCTTCGGTGGACCTCCGTTATTTTTAGGTATGCTTCTACTATATGTCCCCTAAAAGATATTCTTTCTCAGCAAACGGCATAACCATGTACTCAATACTCAAACTAGAACTCTAGAGGTCATTCTTGCTTCCTCTCTTCCCTTCACTTCTTGCATCCAATACTAATGTACTGGGCTGTCAATTGTGTCTCAAAAGTACATCCCATATCCACCTGCATCTAACTATCTTCCTCACTTTCACTTGTGTTCATAACATTTTGTCCAGAAAACTGAGTACACTAATTGTTCTCCTCTTCCACTTTTGACATCTTACGTTCCATCTCCACAAAATAAATTTTTTTACATAAAAATTATTATGGAAAACACTAAACGCATAAATACTATAATAAAATATATGAGATTAAGATTAACATAGCATAATAGCATATGGATTCCCATATCTTATTAATTAACTTCAACATAACCAATCCTGTTTTCTCTGTAACCTCAGCTCCTCCTTCCTGATATTATTTTGAAGCAAAGTATAGACATTTTCATCTGTAACTTTTCAGATGTATTTCTAAAATAGGATGACTTCACTTTTTTAAACCCCAAAGGCACCAAAAGAACCAAATTCCTTAATCACATCCTGTCTTGATTCATATTTCTCTAATTGTCAATTTTATTTATTTGTTTGTTAATAACTTGAATCAAGATCCAAATAAGTCTTATACCTTGTGTTGATTAATCTATCTCTTAAGGCTCTTATAATCCATAAGTTTCTCCTTTAGCCCTTTTTTTCTTGAAATTTTATTGAAGGTTTGTTTCTTTTGCAGAGCTTCAGGTTAAAGTCAAAATTATGCTGATTATATTCCTATAGTATCATTTAAACATAGGCCGCTTTTCCTCTATTTCCTATAAATTTATTATCGGAACTAGAAGTTTGATAGCTGTTCTTTAAGGTCGGGTTCATCAACCTATAATTTAGATATAGTAACATTCAAGAGAGGGTGATCATTTGAAAAAAAAAACAACAATATTTATGACTACCACGGCACTCCAATGCTTCAAATCCTTCAATAAATTATTACTGCATGAAAGATAAAATCTAAACAATCCTTACCATGGTCTGCAGAGTCCTTTACTGTCTGGTCCCTGAACATTTTCCTAATTTCATCATGGATCACTCTTTTTCCCCCGACTTCCAGGTAACCACATTAAATCTTCTCTCCATTGTACCAATATTCCCCTTGCATTCCCACACAGGGCCTTTGCACTCACTATTCTTTTTGTCTAAAAGGATCCAATAAGTGCCTTGCTCCTTCTTCTTATTGATTTCTCAGCTCAGATATCACACCTTCTGAGAGGGCTTCTCTGCCTACCTTATCTAAATTAGCTGGTGCATGCATACATATAGATGTTCATTTATGCACATACATATCACTGTCTCTTGTCTTCAAAGTCCTTATCATTTTCTGAAATTGTCTTCATTTTTTATTTACTTAGTTATTTGTCCATCTCATCTCACTAAACCATACATTACATGGTTATTTACTAATCCAGTGCCAAAATCAGTGCTTAATTCTTAGTTCAATAAATATTTGCTGGATTAATCACAGATTCTGTGAAGAATCTCATTCTTACAACATCTAGAACTCTCTTCCCTGATGCCGTGTCTCAGATGTAGTGAATGGACACAACTGCTTTTCCCCAAGCTCATCATGCTCTCTCTGGTCTCTGTACCTTTGTTTACAATACCTGGTTAACTCCTTTCTGTCTCCATTTTTCTACTTTGTTTATTCAGACTCATTCTTTACATTTTAGTTAAACATAACAGCAATCCATTTATGCTACATGCACAGTATACTATACATATAAAATATACTTCATGTACTTTAGAGAGGGTCCTATAGGATAATGGTCAAGAACAAGGTTCAGGAGCCATGTGGCTTGAACTCCTATCTCTATTCCATCACTTAAGTATACAGGCAAATAAAGAGTTTTTATTCCATAAAAGCTCTTGGCCTCAGGTTTTTCCACTTACAAATGATGGGATTAATATAATAACCTCATTGAACTCTTTTGAGTATTATATTATTTGATACGTGTGAAATACTTAGAACATTTATTCAGTAAACATCATCTATTTTTCTCGGTAATTTTTCTATACTTAACATCTCATATTGAAGTGATTTGCTTTGTGTCTGCTTGTTACTACTGGCAAGCCTTTGGTGGCATGGTGGGCAGATGTTTTCTTCCCTTCATTTGTCTAATCCCAGCCCTAGGCATGGTTTCTGACACCTCATAGTACTCCGTCATGTTTTTTTAGTGACTATAAGTGAATCCAATTTCTGTGGGCCAGGAGTACATCTTGGAAAAAGTGGGGGGAAGTGTCAAAGTTGTGTGAATAAAGACTAGTAAAATATGCCCTAATTATTCACCAATAAAAAACTCAATCAGTCAGGAGTAACTGCTGTGTGCATATTTGGAGGGAAGGAGGTAGCTCATCCAACTTGCCTCCATGAATCAGAGTAAAGAAACAATGGAAAGTTCAAAGTCCAATCTAGGACTCCATTCTTTGAACACGGTCTCCTTTGCATCTTAGAGGAAAACATTTAGTCTATCCTACTATAAAACCAAGAGCTACATAAGGAAGACCATTATTTCATCCAGGTACAAAATCTTCCTTTGGTTCACATATTCAATAATTCAGAAATATAAAAATCACAAACCAGGTCAAAACCAGTAACATACATCTAACAAGAAAAATGATCCCAGATTTTGTCGTATTGCCCTTTAACCTGTAAACCACACATTAGATAAAGGCCAGCAAACTTTTTCTGTAAAGGGCCACATAGTAAATATTAAAATATTTAGTAAGCCTAAAGACTTGTGGGCCACACTAATTAGCACTGGTGCTGTAGTGCAACAGCCATTGAACACACACAATTGAATGAGTATGGTTATATTCCAATAAACTTCAATTATGGACACAGACATTTTAATTGCCATGAAATATTCTTCTTCTTTTGATTTTTTTTCAAGCATTTGAAAATACAAAAACAACTCTTGGCTTATAGTCATATAAGCAGGCACCCGGTCAAACTTGAACCATAGGCCATAGTTTGCTGACCTATATATTAAACCAATTTTATTAGCTCTTTTCCAGACTTCTAGGAAAACACGATTTTCTTCATAAATGCAAAGAGATAATGATGGATTTCCTCATATTAAAAATATTATTCCTATTATAATTTCTACAAAGTCACTACTACAACAAATCTTTTGGTTAATGTGAAACATAAAAATATTTAATATAGCAATATAGTAAGATATTTGACGGGCATCTAATTCAAGAACTCTATTAATCCTAATTTATTCACATGTTTATTGTTCAGTACTTGAATCTGTCAGTCTTATTAGTGACAATTTCCTCAACTACACTAGAAAGTATGATGACAAAATTCCAATAAAACCAATAATTTATTCAACCAATCACGATTTTAAAATAATCTCATGGCAATTCTTCCTATGTTCCCAAAAGAAAAGAAAGCCACGTTGTTTTCACTCTACAGATATTTATCGCACATATACTATGTGAGAGACAATGAGAAATATAGCAACTTCTTCTGCATTTGTGCAAGAATTGTCCATCTTTCTTGTGCACTCACAAATAAGTATCTGAAACAGTTAAATGAAAAGTGTCATCATTATTTTGATAAACCTCAGAAGAAATGCAACCACCTTCACTCAGGATCAATATGACCCACAGTTTTCAAGACCCAAGGTTCTCCAGGGAGTGCTACAAATTGACAGGATCGTCTCTTCGTGCTTGATCCGACATGAGATACAGCAAAAGACACGTAAACCCAGAGGTGAAGAGCCTCATCTCAGACAGTTCCGTATTGGCCAGACAAGCAGTGTGGCTCAAGAAGCCAGCTACATCTTCCACAAGTCAATTGCGAATTACTCTCTCTAAATTGGCTCCACAGCTGTGATTTTCAGTTCCTAGAGTACCCTCCAAATAACCAGTTGTAGGGAAAAATATAAAAGCCTGCTTCCCCACAAGCACACACCTTTTGGCAATCTGCCATACCAACTCACAAAGTACTTGCAGATCTGAAAAGGGACACTTCTGGGTCTCTATCAGAAAAATTGCATATCAAGAGTTTGGCATAGGGCTGCCATCAGGCACTCATACACATAACTTATTTCGGTTTTGGAGACCTATAGAGTAGATCTATGAAATAAATTTGGTTCAGAGGGAGACTGAAGTATTCAGCCACAAACAGATGAGAATCAGAGAAACTGTACCAAACTTTTATTTTGTTTATTTTCAAAGGAAATAAGAATTTTTTTTAAAAAAGTAAGAAAGGAAAGAAATAGAGGAAGCTAAGAGCATTGCCAACAATATTAGCCCCTTTCTGGGAATTTGAAGAAAACTCACAATCTGGCAATAGGCACACATTACAAAAACTGGATTTTGCTATCTTTCAGACAGTAGATATTCTGCTTTTATCTAATCAACTGCAGAGAGTTAGGAGTTCTGGAAGTGAATGATAAATGTAGATGAAAATTTATATTTCAGGGTGCAGAAGTAGCCTGGACTTAATGTAACACAGCTATGTAGGTATGGTATGTATATAAATCTCACATGCACATGCACATACATGCACACATACGTATGGGGAGAGAGATAGGGAAAGAAAGAAGAGAGATAACAGTGTAAAAAAAGATCATCTTCCATATATAAATATTATACATAAACATACACTGATATGGAAAAAGAGAACAGAGAAAAAAAATCTATCATCTCTCATAGAGAAGAATGATTCGTGTCCTTTCAATCCTTCAAAAGTGAGCTTCCTTGGAGCCTGGATTATTAAACAATTCTTACATTCCTATTTTCCACAGATACCCTCCTGAAATTGTGTTGATTATTTAATCTGCAGGTTAAATTATACAACTTGATCACCTGGCATAACTTTAAAATCCTGCAACTGTCTTTATAACACTTCTGGTTTCATGGAAAGTTCACCGGGTTGACATTTACTTACATGACTGAATTCTAAATAGGGATTAATAAAATGATTAATTTACTCTTCTTTTCTCCTCTCTCTCTCTCCTGTTTCCCCCATGAGTCATGGTTGGCCATCTACAAGAACAAAATATCTAACTGAGGAAAACTGTCTTCCAACCGCAGCATCTGTCTCCCTGGCAAGCTCTGCCGACAGTTGGGTCCTGGCTCTGGAATTGTTCAAGAAGCTCTTTCACGCTGAGCTATTAGTGGGCTCTCTTCCTTCTAAGGTGCTGCTTCCTACTGATTCCTCCCAATTTGAAAGATGAATTTGTATATACTTATCCTTCTGAGAAACTGCTATTGTGTAAATATCTCCAGTTGAGACCCTCGTGGGAGGGCTCACAGGACACAGCAGCGATGGCATTCCTTTTCTTACAAAATATCCATAAAATAGCTCGGCAGTTCCCAAGGGTCTGCTTCTGGGTATTATGTAAGCAGCGTCTCCTTCAGAAAGGGAAAGAGATGCTTCAAGACACAGAACTAAAAATGCCCACAGCTCTCTAAGGGAATTTCAAAATAGCAAGTTGCTTAAATACCAAGGAAAGCACCTGGTTCCTCTCCAAGCCTAAGGATAGCCTACAATAGTTTAAGAAATGTAAGCAGGAGTGGGGGAAGGGAGAGGATAGAGGCCATGGATGTCACTGGGAAGACTATGGACCACACAGAATAATCTGGCAACATGCAACTGAGCAAGTTCTGTCATTTCTGAAATTCTATAAAAAGTACTTAGCTGAAGAAGTTTTATGTTTTGTTTTTGGAAAAGTGGTTAAGGTGCAGGCATATTTGTGTAGGAAAGATATGCCAGCAATTGCACATCTGGCTTGTTTTAATTCAGAGTCTAAAATACTTCTGTCAGGCTCTGCCTTTCTTTCCTAAAAATGTCTCCCTAAGTCCACTTTTTTCAAACAATAACTCAACCCTTAGACCTCCCTGGAGGTTCCTGATTCCTAAAAGAGTTAGAAGACATCTTCTGTTATTATTAGATTCCATTTTAGGTTGAGAAAAAAAAACTGAAAGTGGTCAAGACAGTCCAACCTTTATGTTGCCTGAGATACTTTTGAAATTTGCCCCAATCAAAAGCTGAAATAGCATGAAGCACCTTCCAACTATGAGATAAAAAGTTTACTGGAGGAATTATTTGTAGCCTTCTCATTGAGAGTAAAAATAACTTAAACTCTCCTAAAGACCGAAAAACATTTAAGAAAATTCAAGTAGCTCCGTACATTTAATATTTTCTAAGAATAAACACAGAAGAATAGATTAAGCCTTAAAAGATCTCACTTATGTAAGTCTGACAACAACAAAAAACACACAGTGGAAAGGATTAATCTCAAACAAAACTCGGAAAAGAAGCTTTTGCAGAAAACTATTCCTCTGGCTAGATCTCCTTTGTTTACACTAAGAAGTAGAATTTGGGTCCATTATATATTCTTTCTTATGGTCTCCCTCGTGAATTGAGGTTGGTAAAGTAACATTATAATTATCTTTTATCTATAGCATGATTTATTTATAATATGAAATCCCTTTTTACATTTTTAGAGTTGTAATAATTGAATGCTCTCCTTAATAGTCCAAAACAACAACAAAAAACCATTGGAATATGAAACAAATGTTTATTTCGCCATTCCTTTTCCAGAAAGCTTTGAATGCTACTCCAATACAAACAGCAACAAATTTTGTTTTAAACGTTAAAATTTTTTTTTTCAGTTTTAAGGGTCATATTTAGAACTGAACCAACTATGAATATGAATAAGTTGGAGGCCATGTCTAAAGCTGGTGTCTTTTCATGTAAAAGACAAGACTTCCTAATAGTTCCATTTGTTTTCCATTAAAAATCTACTCATTGTATTCACAGCAATCCACATGCCAGTATGTGAGCCTGCTTGGACAAAGCGTTTGCTTTGTGTGTATCAGATGCAAAATTTACTTAAATTCCAGATAATTGCAAGTGCATCTGCTAGGCTTTGTCACTAGTCTATATGAACATTTTCACAGTGTATACAAAGAGCAATTATCCAACAACTAAAGAAAAAGAAACAGTCATTTCTGCAAATTATAGCCAACTCCTTTATCAAGGAATAAGTTTGTGCTAAAAGAATACAACCCCCAAATACTTTTTAAAATAAAATGTATTCACTCACACCACGTTCATTAACAACACAATACAAAAAAAGGGAGCTTTTTCAACTGTTAAATTACTAGGTCTGAAATAAGGATAACTGCAATTTCAAATAAAATTATCTCACAAAACATTAAAGTTTGCCCCGAGGGGGGAAAAACACACACACACACACACACACACACACACACACCCGATTTAAATCAATTTGATGTACTGGTATATACTCTTATTCTCCATTCATGACAAAATGTTTCAGCAATAGTCACTTATGCTATTTATCATGTTTTCAGTCCCCTAACTTGAGACGTAAGCTCACAGAGACAAGAACATGAAGAAAAGTCAAGACAGGAAATATTTTTTAAAAAAATACTTAAGTTAAAAGTCTTAACTTAAAAGATTTTGCTCTAGAGAGTAAAAGTTCAATTCCAAGCAGTCTTAAGGTGTTCGTTCCAACTGGACCATTCAGTCAATACTTCTCTTTCTTTCTCTCACTTTTTCCTTTCTTTCTCCTTTGCTCTTTTATTTTTTTAACAGCACACACAATCCCATTTCACTTGTCACACTCAACACAACCAGCCTTCCTTCAAAGCCTAATCCAATTTCCAGACTTGTACACCTCATGCCAGCTAAACAACATTGACTTTTCTCTTCAACAGCCTGAGAGAGTAGATCTGTTCTTTTTAACCAGTTCTCAAAGTTATTCACAATAATTGCAGTGGTGTCATTAGAACAGAAAGTAAACTATTTAATAAAAGACTAAAAAATTTTTGTGGTGTTTGACTTATTTGAAAACTATCAGTTCAGTGGACATTTATTTCCTGTTTCACCTTTATTTAAGTATCTTCATTATCATTTTGTAAAATGTATTATGTTACCGACCAAGGCTATTAGTCAGTAAAAACCCATCTCCGAATTCCCCAAACTAGAGAACCATCATTATCATTAATATTTCATGGAACTGCATTAAATGAGACAATATTCAATATTTAACTATCTAATCCTACAGTAATTTATATTAGAAAATACCAACCAAGTGAGAATTCAGCCAGCCGGATTATTTCATTGGATGAATCTTTGTCATTATTAATAACACTTCAGTATCTCATATTTTTTCAGCACAGAATGTAACATCCAAGGACTGAAAATGATTTTGTTTCTAATTAATTCTCAAAATCCGTAGGAGACAGTGATGGAAGGATAAATATATTAATTTAGAATTGAAGAATTAAAGGCTGAGCCTTCAGATGCAGAAGTTTTACTAGAGATGTGGATTACTTGGGTGGGCCCTATACCTAAGTAGGTTTACTAATAATTCAGGGCTTCTGTTTGAGTCTCAGAGAGTCTAAACTATGCAAAAAAGGAATGCAGCTTTATTTCTTTCAAGTACCATATTTGCTAATTTATAAGCTGATTTATAAAATGTGTCTGATATATTATTCAGAACTCCTGGTATTAATTTGCTTACTTGTATATTTATCCATAAGCAAATGCCAACCCATTCTTGGTGAATTATCTTTAATTTCAGAATGAGCAGAGTTCAAGTAGACAACATTTTAATATGACTCTTGGTGATAAGAAAAAGAATTATACAGGACAAGCATATTTGAGATTGGTGTGTGCTAAAATGAAAAGCGTTTGGCTTAGTGCCTTTATGATCAAGAATGCCTTCTAATTCATTTTAAGCAGCAGAGACTTTTTATTGCTGTTAACCTTGTAGGTTCATACTCTGAAGCACTTGGTATCCATCCCCTAAGATGGTTACTTTCTGTATTAAGAAATAATAGCAAATATTTGCTGAGGAGGCGGAAGTAATCCACTTTTTTGACTGTCCCTGCTCTTGTTATTTTGAGGAAATTCCACCATATATATCTTGCAGGTGGTCTAAATCTTTATCTCTCATTATAGAATATGCAAGGGCCAGATTCTCAATTTTCCAGACTTTCTAGTATAAAAGGTGTGGACACTTAATAAATATAAAACCAACAGGGTGGATGTCCCAGTCAGGAACTTTCAATGGAGAGTCTGGGACCAGAAACAACGATGGAGGTGAGTTTCTTGCAGGCATTGTGCAAGCGACCATATTTCTAGGGCAGCAGTGCTGGTGATGCTAATGGCAGGGAGTGTCCAGTGTGAGGGATACAGAGAGCTCCAGCCAGGCACAAGAAGTGCCTGACTCCACATCTTTCCTGGGTGAGTGTTATACTAAATATCCTTCTAACACATTTCCTTTTCACTTACATTAGCCAGAGTAGTCTCTGCACCTTACAAGCGAGAACATAGCCCAGACCCCAAATCAAAAATAATAATTCAAATAGTGCAAATGTATTCTAGGTTGGTTAATTCTATAAACTGTTGGGGGAGGGGGGAAGAGATCTTGAATATCATGAATTGTAAAGAATCTTCTTCATCATAAAGACTTCACATCCAGAAGTACCTGGCAGCACCAGATAAATGATCTAATAAATCCTTAGAAATTCAGAAACCCAACAGGAAAAGAGTCAAGGTCAAAGTTTAAATGAAGAATACATCAACAAAAGCTCTTCTATCTTTTTTTTCTTCAGCCATTCCTTCTGTGATTTGGATTGACAAGGAATAGAAGATGGAAAAGAAATTTTGGTAGTTTAGTTATGATTGACTGGAAGTGAGATATGTACATCTCGAAAATCACAGTTAAAATGAGCAGTAATCAGAAGCCTGACTGGTGATATCAGACGTCAGAGCTGACTGCCTAAGTCCAGGAAGCTATTTCCTGGGGCTATGGAAAGGGTGAGTGCCCCAAGCCCTGTTCCTTTGCCACCAGCTTTCAGAGTTATTCACCTAGTACTTTTCAAGAATATTCCTCTTCCCACAAATGACTGAGGAAAGATGATTCTTAGAGCATGAACAAATTTTGAAAAGTAAATCCAGGAACCTACATATTCACCATAGGCTTTTAAGTTCAATAGAGAAAAAAATTCCTTTAGAGAACATTTTTCATCCATGCAGCATTTGGGGATCACCTGAAAATTTTCTTCCCAATTCCTATAATTAAAAAAAATACCCTTCTTTAAAAAACATAAATAATGAATTGATTCAATGGTCATGAAAAATACAAATTTACAGCTTTGGGGCATGGAGTCATCTACTCATTCACTGATTAAATTTACACAGGAAACACATTCTAAAAATGACCAGCATCAGAATTTGTCCTTACTCTGAAACCCAGATATGAACAATAATCTGACTCCTACTGGCAAGGATATACAGCTAACATGGGCCCTCTGGCTTCACCCTTTGCTCAATCATTTCTGTTATTAGGTATCTGAATTTTTTTTAAAAAAAGGAAACCAAACTCTGAAGTTATATCCTTGACCTCGCCTGAAGCTATGATTTTCTCAGAGTAAATACATTTGGAGTTCCAGAGCAATGCTATGAAAATGCACACAGACAACATAAAAACAACTATTAAACTCTGTACTTAAAATATTATTTTATGCACTTATGCAATAATAATGTACACTTATGCAATAATTCTTTTGCCTATAGACAATAAGTTCCTAGCAAAGACCAATCATTCACACACACATATGCCCAAGTCTGTGTAGATTCTGTGTACACCTCATGGGGGCTTAATAAACACTTATGAATTGACTGACAAGAGAAAAACCAAGAAACGACAACCTTCAGGGTAGCCGTAACACAATTTTAACTTGAAAATTGCCCAGGAATAGACTTCACAATCTACGGGAACATACACAAATCATATAAAAAGAATCGGTGTCCCTCGTAAACCCAATGTGGCCTTACGGAAAGGCTTAGTGAAGAATCACTGTTGTAGGAGGAAGAGTTCAGCCTCTCTATCTATTTACTGTTTGGCTTCTGCAGTGAATCTAGCTGACAGCAACTTTTATTGTGTAATAACTTCTATTATAGAATAACTTTAAAAATATAGAATAGAACAAATGCAAAAAATTTGCACCTCTCTAATATTTTATTGCTACATCTACAAATATCCAACCACTTTCCAGTTCCCATTCTCAAGATTCATGTTGCCATTTTAATTTCTCTGCAGCCAAAGTTAACAAAAGTATAATGTACAAAGCTTAAATCATTTTTTAACAGTAGCTTCCCAAAATAGATAACAATCTGCAATAAATCGTAATTTAACCAGTGACTTCTCTAAATGAGGCATTAACAATATGCCACAATTCTTAAAACGCCTTTCATTTGGTGCTTCCTAGAAGACAGCTTTCAAATGCTTCAAGTTCAAAAGTGGTTTGTTTTCCTTCCTGAAGTTCATACACACTTTCTACCTTGGGAGTGTGAATGGGA
This sequence comes from Carlito syrichta, assembly GCF_000164805.1. Classification (NCBI taxonomy): domain Eukaryota; kingdom Metazoa; phylum Chordata; class Mammalia; order Primates; family Tarsiidae; genus Carlito; species Carlito syrichta. The sequence continues at coordinate 690,885 of NW_007258156.1, read as the reverse complement.
CAGACTTATAAAAATGTAACGGTCCCTGGAACTGAAGAATTACATAAATAAGGTGACACTTCTGTTAACAATTCAGTCTTACTACATTTCCTTGAAAGGGTGAATTTCCAAAATTGTATAATGAGAACACGTGAGATTAAAAAAAAGGAAATAAGCCATGTTCAAAATTGATCTCATTCAACTAAGGGGGGGGGGTAAATAAAGAGAAGGAAACTATTTTTGATTTCAGTGAGGGATTTTTTTTGTTGTTGTTAACAAAAACACACACGACCCCAAATAAGTCTGTATGTCTTTACCATCAAAAGCCAAACCCCAAATCTTTCTAAATTTGCTGCATTAGTGATGCTTAGATTTCGCTCACTTAAGTTACTCATAATGATCAATAAAACATTGCAAACACAGCCAGGCACATCACCTAATCCTTCATGCCCATCCTAACCCATCCCACCCCACCATTCTTCCACTTTTGACCCCCCAGCGTACCACCAAGAGATGGGCTTGGTCATCTGCTGTGTTGGAAATTTGAGTTCATTTTCCAACACACACTTTTCAATATCTAAATCATTATTTGTTCCAAATAGTACAAAGTACCTTACGTTTCTTCCTAACTTATGAAGCAGTTAACAAAAAGTCTGATAACTCCCAATCGCTTCCAGATATTTCTATGTCAAGTCAGAACCACCTCACTTTTTGGGGTGATGCCTTTCAGTTTTTAGATCCTCACCTTGATAGCAATGAGAAAGGATTCTTCCCACCCCATCCCCTCTTGTTTTCTTGGCAGCTTCTCCTGGACTGTAAGAACTGATGATTGATCATTTTTCCACACTCATCCACGGCTTTCTGTGGCCACATGTAAATTCGCCAATGGATAATTAAGCAACCGGCACATCCGATAAATATAATAAATAAATGTGATTTTTTCCTCTTAGTAATTGGTTTCATCTGACTGAGTCTGATTATGTGTGGGGATATATAAACAGGATTAGAGAAGAGAAAAATTAGATGCTGGGTCACACAAACTGTGGAGACCTAACCACTGTGAAACACTTTTCTAATAATTACGTTATTATTCTTAGGGTTAAAATATAGAGGAGCAGTTTGTGCCTTCTCAAGAAGTTTCAGTGAGGTTAAAAATAAAACTAGTGGCATGATCATTACTATTAAAAAATGGTGGTCAACTACAGAACAAATTTTCCTCTCATCGGTGTCTTCTCCCCACTAACTCACACTGCATTTTACTTGGGACTCCATTAAAACCATGCCAGTGGTGCCAAACCTTGACTCAGGTCTCCAATTTCAGGTGTCATATCACACCAGTCTACATGAATAGAAATGAGTGGGTCACACCAAAAGGCCAAGAATGAGCAGCATTTGTATGCAATTATTGGCTGAGTAAATGAAATAAAATTAAATCATTCTTCTAATATACTCTAGACACAAAGAGCAAAAAGCTTTATCTTTCTTTCTTTCTTTCTTTTTTTTTAAAGCACCTCCCTATTCCCATTTACTTTCTTGGACATCTTTTTGGCATAAAATTACTCTTACCATCAGATTTAGCTCTTAGCAATGCCTATGTTGAAAATCCAAAAACTGTTTATTGAAATAATTTAAAAAATAAAGACTGAAATATACTTTCCTGTAACTTTAATTTGCCTGTTTCTTCTAAGTAATTTTTACTGAAATGTGTAGTATATAGCTGTATACTCTTACATTTGAAATGGCATAGAAAATTATCACAATTAAGATAAGAAAGTCTGTTGCAATGAGTTTCTAACAATAAATATGATTTTAGTTATTTGAATATTTACTGTTTGGATTAGCCACATGCAGGAATATAGATCTCTTCTCTCATGGTTCCATTTTATTCTTAAAAATAATATAGCAACCTAACTTGACTATTTCCAACATTTATAATAAAATTTTGAAATGACTGTTTTATAAAGTTACAAATATAACAAGCAGCTTATACAGTTTTCTGAAATGATTATTTTACATTATGCGATTCTTTTCACCTCTGCCAAGATGATTTCTATTTAGTGTTATACTTCTTTTTCTCCACATATACCCATTTTCCTCCTAATTTAATCAGGAAAGATGTCAAAACATTGAGTATCAGTGAAGTAAATTAAGGAAGAATAAAAATAATATTCAAATATAAACTTTTTCCCCAAGGAATCCTCAATAAAATGTCCTACTTAAAGATTCAGAATCAGTATATTATCATTAATATCAATTTCATCTTCATCAAATGAATTATATTTTCCAGTTTTAGTCCTTACCTCCTAATAGGTAAATTAAAGATTGGAAAACCTAAATAATAGGAAATGACTTATTCTTTTGAGTCAAATTCAAAATAAAATTTTTATTTAACAAAGTACATGACTCCCTTTTATATAGTTTAAAAATAAGTACTTTACAAAGGTCAAATTGACAGAAATGGATTATACAAAATTTCTAATATTTTTAAAAAATGGGTTAAAGCTTACATACAGCTAAATAATTTAGTCATCAGAGCAATAAAACACGCTGACTTTTTCAAAGCTGAGTTCTAAACTTTTATAGAGCTGCATCACATTCCAGAAATCATACACTCATAAAATGATAAGAACAAGTAAGCTGAAAACTTCATGTTTATGATCCAAAAACCTGTAGCAGAACTAAATCAGACACTGGAGAGTAGCACTGGGCAGTCTCCACAGGTCATCTAAAGAAATATCCAGGTGACCAAGCCTTTTCTCAAAGAATCACAGTCAAGTCCTGAGAAGTCTCCATTTTCAAAAACAACTCTCTCCTCCTAAACAATGCACTGTTACATTTTCCAAGACAAAGGTGGTTTGTTAGCATCCATCACGAATATTCCGGCAAGTGCCACAGTGTTGATAACATGAAGGATGCTGTCAATTGTTCCATCAAAGATCAATTCAAATTGTTCAGGAGAAAAAAATCATTATTGGGGAAAATAGATTCCACTTTAACATATGAGCTGCTTTTATTTGGTTCCAATTTCTGTCTTTACTAAACTCACATGAAAGAGTTAAAACACCTGCTCTTGTTTCACTCATAGTACAGCCGAAAAGCACATTATGGTACTTTTTTCCATCGAATTCTTTTTGCCTAAAAGGCTTGTAATTCTAGACTTCAGAGAGGTAGACCGATGGAAATCTGTCAGTAAAAATGAAAGAACTTTATTTGCAAACTATTTCTCAACGTGCTCCATTTATTTACCATTAAGAATTCATAAAAAGGATGCAATATTTTAGTTTCAGAATCATACTGTAGTATACAATAAATTAAATAGACCGAGGTCATGACTATCATGAATTTTAGAGAAAACATTTTATGCATCTAGAACTTCATGAAAACCTTTGGAGACATGAACAGGAGTAGATATAGCATTCTCCTGTTACACACTCTTAGCACAGCTAAAATAATCACATTAAAAGTGGTTTATCTTTCTTAAGTAGAGAAAACAACTCAAAAGAATTTGTAAAAATGTTGTTACTGTAGTACATAGTACTGAGCAATGTGAATATTCTTTTTATAAAGCAATATTCTTTTTAGAAACCAGAAGTTCAAGGAATACTTTGACAAAGATACTATTTGCTCTCACTACATAAGAATCTTATAAAATTACTGTTGGTTTCCAAAATTTTAATTGGGGTATTATCTAAGTAGAAAACACATCACATCTAATCAAATACTGCTATGTTCCATACCACACTGAAGACATCCAAAAGGCATGCTCCCTTCCCCTTCCCCCCCAAAATATAGGTGTTGCAGTGTTTCCTGAAGGTTGGGATCTGTGGTATACACTAAGAGTGCAGACTGGAAGATTTTTCTGTAAGTACACCAGGGCTACTAGGAACCAGCAGTTGAAAGGATAAAACTGTTGCTTTACGCAAAGTAATGAGAGATAATAACATGCTTTTCCCATTCCCCCATTTGAGGTAAGTAGCTTGACACTAAGCTGTGGCCCTCTAAATATGACTTTCAGTTTAACTTTTAGCTTTCAAATGGGGAGGGATGTATAAAGGCCCTTGGAAATGACCTTGACTATATTTCACCAGAAATCACTTCTCAAAATTTGCCTGCACAAATAGAAAACAATGAAAAAGCTAGCCAGTTTTTCCTTAAAAACACTCAAGTAGTTCAAAGTTCCCTTCAATTGCACAGTGAAAAAAAATAGCAATTAATTTTAAGAAACATTCAGTAGCTCTAGAATAATAAACACTTCACACATGCAGAGAAACCTCCATTCTTTCAAAATGAAAATAGGAATGCTAACAATACAGACAAATGTGATTGACAAGTTCCACGAATCAACAATCTCAGATACCTGTCTTTCTACACATCTTTCTCCCCGAAAGAAGTTACCTTCTCCTCAGGATGTCCAGTGCCATGCTTTTGCAAACTGAAGTTCAACAGGGAAACCAGTTGAAAGTTAACTACCTAATTTACTAACAAGCCTATCAAGATGATGATTCTATTTTGATACATCAGCCTGAAATCAACACCAGGTACAAAAAGTTAAAATGAGCTTAGTTAAGATTTAATGAAAAACTTCATATTTAGAATAACAATAAACTCACCAACAAGCCACAAACACATTAAAACACAGAATCACATTAAAAGTAATATAAATTCAGTTGATTGAATAGTCCTCTAACCTGGCATCACACCCAAAATGTAGATAAGCTTAATATTGTAAAAAATTCTCAGAGCTTTTCAGAAGTTGCCAGGAGACTAGAAGTAGAAAGAGGGGTGGGTGGCTAAAATCCCAACCTCAGGAGGAAAGAATATGTTATTTAAATCAATGTTCTCATAGTCTTCATATCTAGTGAAGATGCTGAAACTGAAACTAATCTTGATGTTTCACATAAATAAATTCATGCCCTGAATATATTATATAACAATTAGAAATCTTGCTCCATGGGCCCAGAAAAATAAGTCTTTAGCCTGGTTTGTTATCTCTTCCTACCCATGTGTGTGGAATATGCCAGAGAAAGAATGCAGTTGATCAGCATTGGGTATATTGTTTTTTGGTTTTGGTCCTAGAATGAGAAAACCATGATGATTTAGATGCCTTGAGTACTTAGGATCGAAGTTTACTATATGAATCCATTTTTCTTTAATACCCCAACAAACAAATGCTTTACTCAAAGACAACTGTGATCTTAATGAATGCAAGTTGGGTGTCTTTCCGCCCAACTTGCTCAAGATGGTAAATTCAAAGGTCCATAAAAATATTTTAAAATATCAATATTGCCATCTCAAGGGACCCATGAATAAGCAGAGCTTTCATTCTAAATAAAAAGCCTTATTACTATCAGCAGACTACAAAGGAAATAAGCTTTAGATCTCAGGAATTCTGCTCACAATTTTAAGAAAGGCTTTTGTCAACACAGGGATCCCAGAGCAGGTAAATTTGCATGGTGTCATAGATTAGGTTTTCTTCTGTATAAAAGAAGGGCTGCCTAGTTGAGTCAATTTACAGTTTGTTTTATTCTTCAGTCCTGAACAGGCTGCACTGTTTCATGCTGTTCCTCCAACATCAGCTAAGTTTACATTAAAACAAAGTTTAACAGTATTATTGCAAATGTACTCTTTGCACCCAGGTGACTTGCAGCTCTGTGATGTGGCAATCACATAGCAGAAAGAGGCATCCCTAAATAACAGAATTTTCCCTCTGTAAAACGTATGAGCCTCAGAGAATCCCTGAACAAGGTGTCCTCCCCTGAGTCTAGAGTTCAGGGCCCCTCCAGATGATGCTACACGTATGAAAACTGCAACTTGCTAGCCCAGAGTCCCCTCCCTCCGTTAAAGCTGCCATTGTATTAGTTCATTTTTTTTCATGGCTTAGCAGATTTTTTACAACTATAAACTGATTCCTTTCTAAATTGCTGATCTGCCTTTACTTACTGGTCCTTCAGTTTTTCTACTGAACTGGAACTGAAAACTTAGGAGGAAAAGAGCAAAACAAATGAAACATGGTAACGACTAAGAACCCTTCGAAGAACTTAAATGATATGAATGCATTAAAGAACTATTGTATGTTAATTTTTAAATATATTTAAAACAGATCCTGGCAGCAAGAGTTACAGAATGCACTCTATTTTTAAGAAAATAGCTAGAGTTCAATATGCATGCGTTATGCTGGCTATTTTAAATAATTTTATTCCATGTGGATGGTAGAATTTCCCCCCCCCACTGACAAAATGCCACTTCAAGTAAGATCTAAGAGAGAAATTGCTGTACGTCTCACAATTTTGAATAGAACAATACCAGGAATCTCCCTCTTTCTCCATAGCCCTACATTTATTATTAAGTAAATTTAGCAATTGCTCAATCACTGGAGAACAGGACGGTATGTGATGCACTAAACCACTTCTATTATCTTTTATCTATTATGTTTATTATCTTTGCAAGCAACACGAGTAGTGGTGTCTATCACTACCTCCTGCAAATCTGCAGCAATGCGATGCAAAACAGCATTTTTAAAGAAATTCTCTTTTGGAATGCAAATGATTCTTCCTGCAATTTTGAATATTTTAGCCAGCATGTACCATACAGTAGTTCTGGAATCACTGGCATCGGTCATGCTGTCAAAACTGAGTCAAATGAATTGTTATCCTGGAAAACGATAACCTTAAACAGCAATGCAACGTTAAAATGCATCCTAAAAAAAAAATAAAATCCCCTATAATTGCGATGAACATTAGAGAGAAACCGGCAGTCCTTCTGCAGGGAAATAACAGTCTGCTCTACCAAGCTTTCCCCTCCCCCCTGAAACTCATGCAACTAATGATGACCTCCCGAAGTGCCGAATTTAAATGTTCCAGCATTCATCTGAGGATGAAGGAGAAAAAAAAAAAAAAATACATAGAAAACCATGAAACAAGTTGTAAACTGCACAAACGCAAGGAGAGAGAGAAAGAGAACTGCAGCTGATTCAGGAGCGATTGCAGAACGAGGAGCAACAGAAAGGAAGCAGGGAAGAAAGAAAAGGGGGGAAAAGCCTTAAGCATTAAAGAGTAAGAAGTGAAAAACATTTACCAGCAGCTCGGTCAGTAGCTTCGCTCCCTGACACCATCTACATAGAGAGATAACTTAGCCTAGAGTCTTCGGTCCCAGCTCGCTTTGGAGCAAAATTCCTTCACTTCGAGGGGGCCACACACACCCTCAAGAAAGAGAAAGAGAGGGAAAGAAGGGGGGAAAAAATAACCCCAACGACCAAGACAGACTTTCCCCCTCCTCCCTCTTACCCGCCCCCCGGACTCCCCAAACGGTGCTCGCTTCTGCACAGTTCTGCCGGCTGTGCCGCTGAGCTGTTGCTGCCGCTGCTGCTGCCGCTGCTGCTGCCGAGGTGGCCGCGGCTGCTGCTGCTGCTGCTGCTGCTGCTGCTGCTGCTACTTCGGAAGCGATTAGGAGGAGGACGCCCAAGCACGACCTGAGCCTGCGAGCCACCCAGGACCAATGTGCAACCTGCTCTGGAATCAAACCCATAACACACGCACGCACACCCAGGGGCTTCTGCACGCGAGCCCTCGCGCGCACACACGCGCCCGCCCGCGCGCCGCACAGACACACACGCGCGCACACACACATGCACACACGCGCGCGCGCGCACACACACATGGAAACACACACACATACACACTAAGCGCCGCGCGCAGCCCGCCCGTCACCAGCGCGGTCCCTGAATGGGGAGAGCGAGCCAATCCCCGGGCCCCCAGCGCGCGCACTAGCCCAGGCCGCCGGGGCTGGGTGGTGGCGCTGGGGCTGCAGCTGCTGGGGTTGCGGGTTACGAAGCCGGGGAGGGGCTCAAGGGCTGCGAGAGAGGGGCGCTAGGGACACGTGCACCCCTTTGTCTGCAGAGAGAACCCCAGCCGGGCGTTTTCAAGATCAGACACTGAGCGCGCAAAGCCCGGGAGGCGCAGAGTTCGGTCCTGCTCTGTGGTTGGCCCGGGGAGCCTAGGTTCCCTGGCTGCACGCACCGAGGGTTCAGCTCTGCGAAACCCGATGCACCGTGGTTGCACCCGGCTCTCTGCAAACACGGGAGCACAGCGAGCTGACGCGTCCTGCGGACGACCCGAGCCTGCCTGGACTCTCGCGAGCATGCCCAGTGCTCTGCTGGACCCGGATCGCTCCTTCAAGGGTTAGGAACGCAGAGCGGGGCAGAGCCGAGATCTGTAGATTCCAGAGGGAAGGCAGGGATTCCAGAGCCTGCAGGCGCTGCTGCCCTGCCTCACCTAGACTGCCTGGTGGCCCTGAACCTGCACCCGAGGGCGTGGTGATGGGGAAGCTAGGCTTGCAGACCTCAGCGAGGAGTTACTTCTCCTTTTTTCGTAAAGGGGATTCCAAAAGGAAACAACTCCCGGCCCAGGGAAGGCTGATTCAGTTACAGGGTAATTAACAGAAAATCCAGCAGGGCCTGAAGACTGTGATAGTAATAGCCAAACATGTATTGCTTCCCTACCATGTGCAGCCCTGTGGCATGTGATGCCAATGAATTATCAGATGTTATCCTGTTCCAAGACTACATGACTAACCCTGGAAGGAAACTGAGGCACTAGAACGTTACCAACTGCCAGTACGATATAACCAGGGCTTCCTGGAATCTACATCCAGTAGTCTGACTCTTAGACGCAAGAGCTAGAAGGCAGTAACGGAATGAACCCTAGGCTTGTACAGCAAGTAAAGGTCTGGTGGATGTTTGGATGATAACACCCTCTGGCCTTCAAGCTGTACCTGGCCTGCCTTCAACAAACCTACAAACCTTGGCAAACTGTATGTCTGAAATTTACCACTTTCATAATAGTACCAATATTAATAGTACTTATCTCAACTGCATTCTCTGGGTCACCCTTTTATGAGGCGCTGTGTATTTATCATCTTCATCTACAAAGTAACCCTGTAAAGAAACAGTCCTTCCTCCTGTTCTGCAAAGGAGGAGACTGAGACTGAGATGTAGTGTTACTTCCCCCAGGGGACAGGGTCTGAATGAGGGCACAGTTTCTCCTACTCCAAGGTCCATGCTGTTTTTTCTACAATGTTTATCTTCCTTAATTACATCCTGAACAAAGCTATGCTATGAGGGCATGGCAGTTACTTTTGATTTCATTCAACACATGCATTGATTTTCTAACATTCACTCATATTTACTGAGCACTTACTTCTTTCAGGGCACTGTCTTAGAGGTGAAGGACATTAACTAAGACACCTTCCCTATATTCATTGGCCTTATATTCTAGCAAGAAGACAGTGATCATACGCTTATGATATTAATAAGGAACATTACTGAGAGCTTGCTAGGAATGCATTTCCTTCCCCTATATATCTAGCAAACTCCTATTTGTCCTTTATTTATCTGCTCCAGTGTCGACTTCTTCAGAGAAGTCAGCTGTGATCGCTCTGGCTGAGTCTACTCTCCCTTGTTACAAGCTATCAAGGCATCATGTAGCTTTTCTTTATAAAACATGTTGTAGGCCAGTCACGGTGGCTCACGGCTGTAATCCCAGCACTTTGGGAGGCCGAGGCAGGAGGATTGCTTGAGTCCAGGAGTTCAAGATTAGCCTGGGTAACAGAGCGAGGCTTTGTCTCTACAAAAATAAAAAAATTAGCCAGGGATGGTGGCACACACTGTAGTCCCAGCTACTCCAACCGCTGAGGCAGGAGGAAGTCTTAAACACATGAGATTGGTGCTGTAGTAAACTGTGATTCTGCCACTGCACTCCAGCCTGGGTGGCAGAGTGAAATTTTGACTTAAAATAAATAAATTAATTAAAAAATAAAACTGGTAGATACAATTTTCATTTGTGTTATGTCAAATGAAATATATCATTTATGTTATGACATATATCATACATGTATACGCACATACACATACATTCATATATTTATACTATAGTTAGTATCCATCCCCCAGACACACACAAACCCTCTAGACTGTAAATTCCAGTAGGATAGGAGTTTATTTTTACTTTCCATGTATCCCCTAATGAATGGAAGATGTTACACATGCTCCATCTCTCTCTTTCACAACACACACACACACACACACACACACACACACACACACACACACACCCCTACACTACTCTTGGAATAGGAATAATAATTCTCAGGGGAGGAACGGTTTTTATTCCATTTAACAGATGAGTAAGATGAGGCTGAGAGAGGTTAAGTAGTTTGCCCAGGGTCATATGTCTGAACACATGGCAGAGAAATATTCCAACTTAGGTGTGTCTGGTCAAGTCCACCTTACTAACCTCTCTCATGCAACCCAGTAGCCAATCAGACTACAAGGGGGTCATGAGAAATAAGACAGACAGATGCTGGGGATGGCGTTATAATGGAAGACAGAGATAAATCACTCAGTATACAAGCAATTTAAATAGGCATGCAGTAGAATATTCATAATCTACTATTGAATACCCACCATATTCTAGGTCTTTTCTCATTTTAACCTTAAAAATAATTTGTCTAAGTTCTGTTATTTCTATTGTACAGATGATGAAACTGAGAATTCCCAACAAACCCAAATCCACTAGACTATAAACTCCAAGGGAACAGTGATGTCTTATTTTCATTTTTCATTTTATCCCATAGTATATGGAAGCTAAACTTGCTCTTTATCCTATCCCTCTTTATCACACACACACACACACACACACACACACACACACACACACACACACGTGCAATTTGTCCAAGGTCTTACAGAGAATAAGTAGCAGAGCTGGGATTTGATCCTAGGTCTTTCTGAACTTCAGAGTTTCAGAGGAGACAGATGGAGGTTGGGGGGTCAGTGTGTGTTTGCAGCATAACCAGGCTATAGTGCTTGATAGTGCCTGTGGATATCTCGGAGAGGGGCGGCACTGCTGGTGCATTTTCTTCTTCATCAGATCTCATAAGGAATTTGAGATTCAGAGACTAAAAGTTATTTTACCAAGGTCACAGCCAGTGTCATAATGCAGAGCTATATTTTAAATTCAGGCCTCTCTTACCACAGACATGTGGTACAGGCTGTCATGAATGGCAGAGGAATGATCCAAGATGTTCACAGGTTCCTGGCTGGGGGATCCAGGGGAGTCCTCCCTCAGAGAGGGTGTGCTGCCAGGAGCCAAGCAAACCTTCTGCAGGACCCTCCCACCTGTTACCACTCCTCAAGGCTCCACCTTCATTCAGGCCCCTGTTCCTCTGCCTTTTCAGGCCTTACCTTGAACCCAATGCCTCACCACCTCCCTGCTCACTGTCGGCAGCAGCAGTGGCTACAAACCATAGGAAAGTAAAAACTGCATTTTGTACAGCTCTGCTTCTAGCAGAATGCTGGGCATGCTCAGTGACAAGGGGAAGCTTTGATTACAAATAGGAAGCTTTTGTTAAAAACCTTTCCATTTTGGAGTATTACTTTGTAATGGGATCAGACTGTAGCCCTTTGCAGAGATTCCCTAGCCTATACCAATCAGCTCTGTAAGAATGAGATGCTTAGATATGGAAAAATATCTCAATCCTTCACGTTCTCTACTCTATCTCCAGCATTCATCTGCCTGTTCTGTCCTCTCTTGTAGGTGCACACAAAGAGCATCTACAAATTGTATCCATTCTATTTACATACCTCACAGCTATAGACATATGTATACAGCTATAAACACATACCTGCCCTCGACTGTGGATTTGTCTCTTGCAATTGTTTAGCTATTAATTGCTATTAATTAATTAATTAATTGAAACAATTAATTGCAATTGTTTGACTATTAATTGGCTATTAATTGCTCTATGCTGAAATGCTATGAATAAAGTGGGGTTGCTAAGAAAAGGTTAAATATTAGCCCCCTTTTACTTCCCCTTCAGAATAAGTGTATTTCCTAGAGAATGTGTCAGGCAGCAGAAAGGGCCCTTGGATTTTTTTTGATAACCCCCTCCCGTGTATATGTTAGGTTGATTTTTGTCACAAGGACAGCAGAATCTCTAACTCGTGATGAGAATAACACACCAAGAAAGCCATGAAGGGCAGCCTTCAAAGAAAACTTTACAGGGAACTTGAAGTGTTACTTAATATTCTACTGGGCACCCAGGACACGAAATTTTAAGCTTTTGGGGAAGTCATGCAATGCTTTCTAATGCTGAGTGTGCACTTTAACACAGATCTCACAGAGATTCCTAACAGCAACTCTCTGAGGTAGGTACAGTCACAATTCCCATTTTACAGATGAAGAAACAGAGACTTCAAAAGAGCAAACAATTTATAGCCAACTTAAACAACTAGCAAGGTCCCAAGCGGGAGTGCAAGTTCAGGTCTGTCTGATGCTAAATTCTGAGTGATGAACTCTGTGATCTGCCACCTCTAACTTCTAACATCCCTTTGCATGTGGCGACAGATGTGGGGAGGGGTGATGGTGACGGCTTATTAATCCTCAGTGTGCACAGTACCTCATGCATAGTAATATCATTATTCTCCAAGAATACTTAAAGTTGGTTTGGATAGCTGCTCTAAAGGAGCATTATTTGGTTTATCTGGAAAATTAGAAAACTGATGTACATGGAGCTTGGAGGGTGAGACTCAACAAAACGAGTGCCATTGGGGCAAAGGTTTCCGAGTCCTCATTGATGAACCTTTATTCCCTTTGCTTTTAAATAGCATTGCACTGTAATTGTCAGCCATTTCCCAGGACACACTCTCAACAGACATTCTCACCAATTTCCTAGAATCCTGTACAGGGCAGATAGACCGGGGATTTCCACTTTTATCAGGATGGAAAATTTAAAAGTAGAATCCAACTGAGATTTTTAAAAAAATCACTGTAGTTCTCCATGTTTGTTTCCAGTGTCTTAAACACCCTTGAGAAGATTTAGTAGACGCTAAAATTTCCTGCTTTTAAGAGAGATCAGAGAAAACCCTTCAGAATGTGATCCCGGTCAACCAGATTAATCTGCTGCCGTGTAGTTCACCCAGGTGCCAACATTTGCATCTTTGCATGGCATACTCTGTATAGTAGAGGATAACCGGTGAAATCTTGGTTCTGTAACTTAAGGGTAGAAATCTTGTATGGTATCTTGTATGACAATTTTTAATTTTTCCAGAAATCAGTTACTTAAAAGAAATGATGTCTGAAAAGCTCACACAGATAGATATAATAATACAGGTTGGGCCTCCCAAATCCATAAATCTGAAATTCAAAATTTGCAACTTTTTGAGTGCTGACATAATGCAATAGGCGGAAACTTCCATACCTGACACCTTTGCTTTCTGATGGTTCAATGTATGCAAGTTTTGTTTTATGCACAAAATGGTCTAAAATATTGTATAAAATTACCTCAAGGTGATGTGTATAAAATATATATGAAAGAGGTAGATTTTTTTGTTTAGATGTGGGTCTCATCCTTAAGATATCTCATTATACATATATATGCAATTATTTCAAAATCTGAAAAAGTCTGAACTCTGAAACACTTTTGATCCAAAATTCCAAAGCATTTTGGATAGGGATACTCAACCTGCATCTGAATTTAAATTCTGAAAACTCCACAAACAGTTGCTCAGAGACTATGTGCTTTAATTTTATGATGTATGCAAATAGATCTGAATGTCTAGCCCATAGGGAATTAGAAAACAGTAATTAAGTTATTATTAAAAAATTAATAATAGAAAAAACAAACTGATACTCAGAGAATAAAGACTATAAAATTTAAATTGTCCAAAAAAATTTGGAAGGCTTAATGTAACATGTAAGTAAGCTTCCCAATACTGCATTTCTGTAGAACTTCTGGATATCTTTGGATTATAATATTGTAGAACAGTAAAAATGTTAATAATGTGGACTCTGAATTCATGCTTCAATTGCTACACAATGCCAGGAAAATAAAGCCTGGATTGCTGAGCCTGTCCCTTAAGGCAGTGGCATGTGCATTTCCTCTCATGAACCAATGTGTTCCAGTACACTTGATCAGTAGTGACTGCCTGGAGAGGGGTCTTGAGAGGGATCTGGAGGCCATAAACACATGATTGACACTGTTTCAAGTGATGACACTGATTAGTGATGGCTGCTGCTGGTGGTGACCCAGTACAGTGTTGCAGTGCCATGCGTTTCCCTACCATAGGGTTAACAGCATTTCCTAGACTATGTCTTCTGTCCTTGTCTCCTTACCTGGGCCCTATTCAAAGTCAGTGCAATGACTTTCAACCATACTTTCCTTTGTCCATAATTTGCCCCTCTTATTTTTGCCTCTATTTGGAACAACATCCCCCCTCATCATTCTCACAAACTAATTCCCTTTTCAAGATCCCATGCAGGTGTCATCTACTCCAAAATGTCTTCTTCACATGCCCCAGTCAAGTATCCTCTTCTTCTCTTCTCTTCCTTGTGTTTGCCATGTCTTCCTTACACTACAGTTATTTTTGTTCTTGCCTTCTTTTTCCTGCTGGACAATAAACCCCTTGAATGCAATAACCCTGTTTGGATCATCTTTGAATCCATCACTGTGATTCACACAAAGACCTGCATTGAGTAAAGTGCATGTTATGGGAATATATAAATAAATGAATGACAGATGCTCAATATTTGTTGAATTAATGAACATAAGATTATTATTACTACTCTCCTGCTATGTCACAAAGAGATTAAGTTATGTTTTGTAGGCTAGAGAATAGGGCAGATGTTTTGGAGGCTCTCTGAGCAGCTGGACTCCAAGGAAATAGCGATAAAGCACCAGCCCTGGAGTAGCTCACAGGGCAGCAGAAGAAACAGAAAAGTAGATGGACGTACCTAATAGGTGACTTTGACACTTGAGCCTCAACAGAAATGTTTTGTCTTGAATTTGCTGGAAGGTTAAGCAAATGCTGATCAACACATTGGATTAGATAATCTTATATAATATTTTAATGCATTTACAGTCGGGGCACAATCCTAAGAGATCCTTTTGTGTTTGCATGTACCTGTGTGCATATGTACATGTTCACACATGCATGCTAGCTGGAATGGGCAGTGTGAAAGGGCTGTGCAGGGATTCCACAAGATCTCCTGAAATGTCTTCAAAAAAGAGAAAACAATAACTCCCTTAAGATGAAAGCAAAAACATCCCTGAATAAATAACATTTTTCAAGAGGTTTAATACATTGTAAAGAGCATTTACACTGATTGGTAGAAATTCTTTTTGATTAATTAATTAGTTAATGTTTTCAAAGCACTTTCAAGATGAAAAATATTTTGTGAGGGCTACATCATTGTTATTTTTCCTATGTACCTTGATTTTCCACATTACTAGGTCTGTTTTTCTTTGGGGTTACTCAGTAAGCCACGTATCCTCAAAGGCATAGTGTGGAATACTCTCAGAGAACAGAAAGAGAGATGGGTTGCTAATGAGCAAGGAGTAAGAAGAATACAACTCTGAAAATATACCTTAAAATTATATTTGAAATACAATCGTACAAGAAAATGGAGAGAAGCATTATGCTGAAAACTAGTCCTATTCTCTATCTATCAAGGCAATTCCAACCACCCACAGCAAAGAACCCCACACGCCTGGCACAGTGCCTGGGTTATTTTTTTTTTCCAGAATAACAATGACTAACTTTTACTCAGTGTTTACTATACTATGGATATTGGTCTAGTATGTGGTATATATTAATACATTTTCACCTCAAAATGACTGTTTGAGGTATTATTATTGTAAACATTTTGCAGATGAAGAAAATGAGGACTGCAGATGCTATCTCACTCATCCAAGGCCATAGCCCATTTGTAATTGATACACCCAGAACTTGGCCATGATATCAAGAGGAAGAATATCGAGAAAGGAGAATGTAGTGGAGGGGGGTGTTGGGGG